>NC_091980.1:56236237-56536237 GCF_044704955.1 Pristiophorus japonicus
CTCCCTCCCCCTCCCTCCCTCCCCATCTCCCCCTCCCCTCCCTCCCTCCCTTCTCCCCTCCCCCTCCCTCCTCCCTCCCTCCCCCCCCTCCCCCCTCCCTCCCTCCCCTCTCCCCTCCCCCTCCCTCCCTCCCTTCTCCCCCTCCCCCTCCCCTCCCCTCTCCCTCCCCCCTCCCTCCCTCCCTTCTCCCCTCCCCCTCCCTCCCTCCCTTCTCCCCTCCCCCTCCCTCCCTCCCTTCTCCCCTCCCCCTCCCTCCCTCCCTTCTCCCCTCCCTCCCTCCCTTCTCCCCTCCCTCCCTCCCTTCTCCCCTCCCCCTCCCTCCCTCCCTTCTCCCCTCCCCCTCCCTCCCTCCCTTCTCCCCTCCCCCTCCCTCCCTCCCTTCTCCCCTCCCCCTCCCTCCCTCCCTTCTCCCCTCCCCCTCCCTCCCTCCCTTCTCCCCTCCCCCTCCCTCCCTCCCTTCTCCCCTCCCCCTCTCTCCCCTCCTTCTCCCCTCCCCCTCCCTCCCTCCCTTCTCCCTCCCCCTCCCCTCCCTCCCTTCTCCCCTCCCCCTCCCTCCCTCCCTTCTCCCCTCCCCCTCCCTCCCTCCCTTCTCCCCTCCCCCTCCCTCCCTCCCTTCTCCCCTCCCCCTCCCTCCCTCCCTTCTCCCCTCCCCCTCCCTCCCTCCCTTCTCCCCTCCCCCTCCCTCCCTCCCTTCTCCCCTCCCCCTCCCTCCCTCCCTTCTCCCCTCCCCCTCCCTCCCTCCCTTCTCCCCTCCCCCTCCCTCCCTCCCTTCTCCCCTCCCCCTCCCTCCCTCCCTTCTCCCCTCCCCCTCCCTCCCTCCCTTCTCCCCTCCCCCTCCCTCCCTCCCTTCTCCCCTCCCCCTCCCTCCCTCCCTTCTCCCCTCCCCCTCCCTCCCTCCCTTCTCCCCTCCCCCTCCCTCCCTCCCTTCTCCCCTCCCCCTCCCTCCCTCCCTTCTCCCCTCCCCCTCCCTTTCACTCTCCTCGCTGTCAGAAACACAGACACTGACAGACAGAGAATGAGAGACACACACACAGGCAGACAGAGAGATAGAGACACTGACAGAGACACACTTGGGGGGGGGGGGGGGGGGGGTGCCGTCCCAGCACGCTGTTGGAGGGCTCCCGGTGCTGCAGTCGGTAAGTAGAAAATGTTTTATTTATTGATTTAAAATTTATTTATTAATTTTTTTTTCATTTTTTTTGATTGATTTATTGATGTATTTATTATTGATGATGGCTCTTTATTTGTAAAACTGAAGTGTTTATTGTTTGTAAACTTCCCTTTAAACCTCCCCCCCCCCCCCCCACATTACCTACGCCTGATTTTCTAAGTGTTGGCAAGGTTTTTCAGAGAGTACAAAAATCTACACTTACTCCAAACTAACTTAGAATGGAATATGTTTTTACTGCCTAAACTTTCAAAATGGGCGTAAGTGGCTGGACATGACCCCTTTTGGAAAAAAAAAAAATCTGTTCCAAACTGAAACTGTTCTAACTGACTAGAACTGGAGCAAACTAAATGCCGAGAATTGCAATTTCTAAGATGCTTCATTCTAAACCAGCACGCAAAAAAACAGGAGCAACTCAGGCCGAAACTTGGCCCCTTTAAATGGTGCAAGAAGTTGAAGAAGACAGAATCACTCCATTGTTTGCGCTATCATAGAAACAGTGAGTTTATGTCTGCTTGTAGAGGAGAGAGATGGCAATAGTGGCAGCCTTAGACCAAAGCTGGACAAGAGATGCTATGGATGCCTTGTCACCCTGAGAAGGTGCATTTGTGCACCAATGTATTGACTTATTTTCAAACCAGTTTGAAGTTCTACAACTAACTTCTTCATCCTTGCAGGTCACAGAAACATCAAATACCAAAGTTTAAACAAAATCGGAATATTTATTTGTAGAAATGTTTAGAATATAGTTTTATAGATCAAATCTAACTCTCCAAGGCCTTGCGTATGAATGTGCTGCAGACCCTAGACTAATAATGTTTAGCTGCTAATCTGACCTGCCCTTTTAAAACCACTGCTGTCTTAATTGGCCCTGTTAGAGAAAAGCTTGTAGATGCCAAGTTCTTGGATATGTTCTGCCCCAGAACAATCTACAAGCTTCTCTCTCCCATGGCTGATCAGCATGCCTGTTGGTGTTTTTTGTACTTTTGACACTTTTTGAAATGTGACCACTGCTGTGAAAACTTGGGTGGATAGATTCTTTGCAAATACCTATAGATCGTTTTAAAATCTAAAAATTGCTCAGTTAACACTTTGAGTATGAATAATGCAAAGCGTGCTGTTTCTGTTCTTCCCACACCCACAAGTGTACTGCAGTTTCTCAGAATTACCAAGGACCGTTGGCATCAAACTGACTATGACATTATTACAAAAATGAAGGTACACTTGTTTTGAGTTTCTACATCGAGGTTAACAGAAGTACAATGCAAAGCTGTGGGGTTCCCCCCACCCCCCCTTCTGCACGGTACAGCTTCTTTGATCAAGACTTGACTACCCTTCTATTCCTGTGAGGTATTTAGAATGAAGATATTTGTTCTGATAAGCTGGGGGTTTTCTGGACAAGCTGGGTGGTTCTCCTTAGAGCAGAGAAGGCTAAGAGGCAATTTGATAAGAGCTACTTAAAATTGCAAAGGGTTTAGATTGAGTAAATAGAGAAATATTTTTTCCAATGACTGAAGAATCGATAACGAGAAGGCACAGATTTAAGGTGATTGGCTAAAGAACCAGAGGCAATATGAAGAAAATCTTTTTTAAGCAACAAATGCTAGGATTTGGAATACACTGTTTGATAGGGTCGTGGATACAGATTCAATAGTAGCCTTCAAAAGGGAATTGGATAAATACTTAAAGGAGAAAAAAGAGCAGGGGAGTGGGACTAACTGGAATGTTCTTCATAGGAGCCAGCGCAGTCATGATGGGCTGAATGGCCTCCTTCTGTGCTGCACTGTTCTATGATTTCACAACTGCAAGGTTGCCACCACTAGTCATGTAACAGCAAATATGAGAATTGAATCCCTTATCTAGCCAGTTTTACCAAGAAATCTGATGTAACTGCCACAAGATGCAACCCATGTAGGAAATATTGCTGAACCTGTAGAATGGAGGATATGAAGAATGAGCCTGGATAGAAAAACAGAACTCTTGTACTTTTGTTCTCTCTCCATTCCTTTCCACGTTCTCTGACAGTTTCAGGCTAAATCTTTCGATAGCTTCCAATGACTAACATGTTTTCTTCATCAGTTTTCTTTAGTAAATTATTCATTAAAAGTTATTTATTTTGTTGAACTGAGAATTGGGTTAAGGAATATAAACAGAAAATGCTGGAAATACTCAACGGGACAGGCAGCATCTGTGGAGAGAAACAGAGCTAACGCTTCAGGTCGGTAACCTTTCGTTAGTAAGGAAGTTGTCTTGTGCTACACTGGTGTGTGGAATGGTTCTGGACCTCCAACTCTGCACCTCTTGGACTTTAAAAAAAAATATTGAAACAATTGTACACCTCTATACAGAAAGTTGTACCCCTGTATATATAATTAGGAGTTGAATTTGCAGTAGCCCGACAGTATTGGTGCACCATGATATTTGCTGAACCACTAAATGTTAGAACCTGAAAAGTCCTTTTTGGGGAGTTTTACTGAATGCGTTATCCATTTAGTGAAAATATATTCAATAGTGAGCTGCTTTTTCTTTTACAGCTTGCAGATCAGAGGCAATGGTTTTCAATTGTACTCTACTTGCTGCTGACTGCATTGGGACAATAGTCCCTTACTATCAAGAAATGAACGTGGATGTTCTGATTAATAACAAGAATTGGGTTACAAAACATTTGTCACCTGCTCAGTTTCTTAAATAAAATTCATTTTTATTTTTGATAATTAGTCTGTCCCCTTTGTAAGTGTGGTAAGGCTATTGTAGAGAAGTCCAGTAATTAATGCACTAGGCACAGAAAATGACATTACAAATCTAGAATAATTGTAGATGAACTACAGCACTTGTACAGTTATCATAAGTCATACATATATTTTCCATTCAATAGCTGAAAAAATATTGTTTCTGAATTTTTACAATTATGGTACAAATTACATTCTCAATAGAATCTTACAGCACAGGAGACCATTTGACCCATCACGCTTGTGTTGGCTCTTTGAAAGAGCTGCCCAATATAGTCCCACGCCACAGCTTTTTCCCCATTTAATGTAATTAATGCTTTTTGTTTTAATGTTATTTTTTTCAAAATATTTTACAGGCGATTTTTGCTCCATTTCTGACTCTTCAACTTGCATATATGGGTTTGTCAAAGTACTTTCCAAAGGTAAGATTTAATTCTTGAACTGTTGCATAATTTATGCTTGACCTGAATTTAGTGGGGTTGTATCTTCAAAAAACAACCCCACAAAGTATGAAAATGACATTTAGGCCACAGAGCCTGTTTCTTTGAATTTGTACTGTTTAAATTCTTTCTAGTTATTTAATCTCTTGGAAGAAGCAAATAAGCACAAGCAAAACATCCTAGAGAATAAACCTGACATTTTGCTTGGATTTTAAATTGGATAGAAAGTTCTAATTGTAAAACCAACCCACCTTGGGGCAGAAAAGGATAGCGTGCGACTTGTGCCTCTGAATCTGTTTCGTAAGCAGTCATTTATCTAGATCCTCCTTAAAGCAGCTTATATACTAATATTGCCCAACTAATCTAGGAATGCTTGGATTTCTTACAGTTCTTAAAAAAGTCTTTGTTTAGAATGTTTTACCCAACTTGATTAGAAAATTAGTCATAAAACAACTTCCTTTTCAAAATTGAGTGTGCTGTGACTCCTTTTTGTGTTCTAAGCATATATTTGGCATGTCAGTTGGTTAAAAGCCCATTTAGTTTTTCTAATGACAACAGACAAAAATAGCAGCCCTATTTCAGATTGGGTGGAAGAAAGAAAAAGTAAAATGGCACCAAATGAAGTGACTAGGGAAATTACCCATAATCTACTGTCCAAATTCAGTATGTAACTTTGATTATCTAGCTCTCTCTCTCACTCTCTAGCTCATAGAATGTTACAACACAGAAAGACGCCATTTGGCCTATCATGCCTGTGCCGGCTCTTTGAAAGAGGTATCCAATTAGTCCCACTCCCCTGCTGTTTCTCGATAGCCTTGTCATTTTTTCCACTTTACGGTAGAGGACACTAACAATATCCCAACAGTGGATAGTCAAGGGGCTATGGGGGGGGAGGGAGGTACTTAACACAATCACAATCACTAAGGAGGTGGTACTCAGTAAGATAATGGGACTAAAGGCCAATAAATCCCCTGGACCTGATGGCTTGCATCCTAGGGTTTTAAGAGAAGTAGCGGCAGGAATTGTGGATGCATTGGTTGTAATTTACCAAAATTCCTTGGATTCGGGGAAGGTCCCAGCAGATTGGAAAACTGCAAATGTAACACCCTATTTAAAAAAGGAGGCAGACAAAAAGCAGGAAACTATAGACCAGTTAGCCTAACATCTGTGGTTGGAAAAATGTTGGAGTTCATTATTAAAGAACCAGTAGCAGAACATTTGGAAAACAAAATTCGGTCAGGCAGAGTCAGCATGGATTTATGAAGGGGAAGTCATGTTTGACAAATTTGCTGGAATGAGGATGTAACGAACAGAGTGGATAAAGGGGAAACAAGTGGATGTGGTGTACTTGGACTTCCAGAAGGCATTTGACAAGGTGCCACATAAAAGGTTACTGCACAAGATAAAAGTTCACGGGGTTGGGAGTAATATATTAGCATGGATAGAGGATTGGCTAACTAACAGAAAACAGAGAGTCGGGATAAATGGTTCATTCTCTGGTTGGCAATCAGTAACGAGTGGGGTGCCGCAGGGATCAGTGCTGGGACCCCGACTATTTACAATCTATATTAACGACTTGGAAGAAGGGACTGAGTGTAACGTAGCCAAGTTTGCTGACGATACAAAGATGGGAGGAAAAGCAATGTGTGAGGAGGACACAAAGGATCTGCCAAAGGACATAGACAGGCTAAGTGAGTGGGCAAAAATTTGGCAGATGGTATAATGTTGGAAAGTGTGACGTCATGCACTTAAAAAAAATCAAAGAGCAAGTTATTATTTAAATAGAGATAGATTGCAAAGTGCTGCAGTACAGCGGGACCTGGGGGTCCTGGTGCATGAAACACAAAAGGATAGTATGCAGGTACAGCAAGTGATCAGGAAGGCCAATGGAATCTTGGCATTTATTGCAAAGGGGATGGAGTATAAAAGCAGGGAAGTCTTGCTACAGCTATACAGGGTATTGGTGAGGCCACACCTGGAATGCTGCATGCAGTTTTAGTTTCCATATTTACGAAAGGATATACTTGCTTTGGAGGCAGTTCAGAGAAGATTCACTATGTTGATTCCGGGAATGAGGGGGTTGACTTTTGAGGAAAGGTTGAGTAAGTTGGGCTTCTACTCATTGGAATTCAGAAGAATGAGAGGTGATCTTAGAAACGTAAGATTATGAGGGGGCTTGACAAGGTGAATGCAGAGAGGATGTTTCCACCAATGGCGGCGTCTAGAACTAGAAGGCATGATCTTAGAATAAGGGGCTGCCCATTTAAAACTGAGATGAGAAATTTCTTCTCTCATAGGGTTGTAAATCTATGGAATTCGCTGCCTCAGAGAGCTGTGGAAGCTGGGACATTGAATAAATTTAAGACAGAAATAGACAGTTTCTTAAACGATAAGGGGATAAGAGGTCATGAGGAGCGGGCTGGGAAGTGAACCTGAGTCCATGATCAGATCAGCCATGATCTTATTGAATGGCGGAGCAGGCTCGAGGGGCTGTATGGCCTACTCCTGTTCCTATTTCTCATGTTCTCATGTTCTTGTGTTCTAAGTATTTATCCAATTCCCTTTTGAAAGTTATTATTGAATCTGCTTCTACCACTATTTCAGGTAGTGCATTCAGATCATAAGAATTTGCTGCGTAATTTTTTTTCCCCCCTCATGTCGTTTCTGGTTCTTTTGCCAATTACCTTAAATTTGCATCCTCTGGTCAACCCTGGTACCATTCTAATAAATTTCTTCTCCACCCTCTCTAAGGCCATGCCATCCTTCGTAAAGTGTGGTGCCATGTTTAGCATAACTTCCTTGCTTTTGTACTTTTATGGAGGAATTTTAAACCCCAAGTACGTGTGGGCTGGGGGCAGGTTTAAAACAAAAGGTTAATTTCTCCAACCCACCTATTTCCCGTTTTAACAGAAATAGGTTGGGTGGTGGGCGACCAACCTGCTTTCAGAAGGACCCCAATCTCTTTACACACAATTGGATCCCTTGATGCTTGACTCCCCCCATGATTACTGACTGCTCCACCACCCTGCACCGTGATTTCCAGTTGCTCATTGTGATCTCTGACTACCCTTACAATCTCCAGTTGCTCACCCTTGCCCCCCCCCCCCCCCAAATCTCTATCTGCTGCTCTCCCATTCACTCCCTCTGTCGCCCTACTTCTCTGGCTCTGTATCTCTATCTCGAAGGGCCCAAATTTGGCCCACCCATTTTTTCGGTACACTCACGTGAGATGCACCGACTTCCTAGGCTCAAAACGGCGTTAAAAAGATGTCCCTGGATTCTGGCCGCTCTGTCGACTCTCGCGGGGCTTGGCGCGGCATGACGATTCCATTGGGGGAGCGGAGCTAGGGCCCTGCGCATGAAACAGTGCCGGCAGCTGTCCGCATGCGCATTAGAGCGTTCGTGCATGCGCAATAGCCCCTCGATGATGATGATGATGCGTGCTGCAGCGTGAGACCCGATGAGTCCCGTCCCTATCCCAGGCCGAGTGGCCTCTCGCCCGGGCCGCTGTCTGTTGATTCCTGCAACCTGTGTGTTGTGCGAGCCCAGCCCAGCCTGCCTCTGTGTGTTCTGCGAGCCTGTGGCCAGTTCCTTGTGCTCTCCCGCCCGGTCGGCCTGCCCGCACCTATCCCCGACCGAGTGGCCTCTCGCACCGGCCAGCCCGCTGACTTCCCGGGCCGAGTTAGGAAAGTAAGACATAAGTTTTATTTTTTATTTATTATTGATGGTTTTTATGCTTCTTGAATGTTGTTGTGAAGGTGTTTAGTGCTTTGCAAGGTCCTCTCCGCTTCCCTTCCCCACCCTATCTCTGGCTACCTGCGTTGATTTCTTAACTCTCCGCAAGGGTTTTCTCTGCGGCCAAAAGTGGCCACATACGCTGGCCTAAGTTAGTTTGGAGCAACTACTAGCTGTCCAAAGTGGCTTAAATGGCCAAAACGGGCGTAGGTGGCTGGTAACGCCCCCTTTTGAACAAAACTAAACTTAAAAAATCCTAACTAACTCACTTACACTGGCGCAAATTGAATGTGCAAAATGGGGTTTTTAAGATACTCCAGAAAAATCAAGTTGCCCCCAAAAAAAACGAAGCTACTCTTGGGCAATTTTGGGCCCTTTTTCATTTACTGACTTCACAAAATAAATAAAGTTTTTATTTATAAAACAATATTTTCTCTCTATACATTCACAACATTTCCATGCGTGGACTGCACTGCATTGTTACTTGGTAATTGTTGGAGGGAGCAGCGTACGGCGGCCCGGCCCAGAAATCGGCGCGGTCCCAGCCTGCAAGACCATCAGCAGGCTGGGGCCATTAGAGGGAGCAGCCTGCGGTGGCCCGGCCACTTCCGGGAGCAGCACGTGCTGCTGCAGGAGGGAGACGGCTGATTGCAGTGCGGGCAGTTAGAGCAGGAGCGGCGAAGGAGTGGCAAGAGTTTGTAGAGGGATGTGATTGGGGCCCAAGAGAGTCGAGGGCCCAGGGACAGCACAGGCCAGCCCACACTGCGATATGTGTGCGCGCTAGGTCCATGCAGCAGAGCTGATCACCAGTCATCTTGGTTAATCCTTGCCACTGGACCAAGACCTAGCTCTGTCAAGCCCGTGTGGTAGCTAGTGTGCAATGGCTACCACACGTTAAAAAATCCATGTTCGGGCATCTTCCACTCTTCAAGATGTAGTTCGGGACCAGTAATATTAGGTCCTTCATTGAAACACCTGTGAACTCATCCCTTTTTGGCGTGGAAGCAAGTCATCCTTGTTTTGAGGGATTGTCTTTGCTGGTTGCTTGGTCTGCCCTTGCAGACAATGTGTGATGCTGAGGATTAATAATGATAATTGAAGCATTTTGACTTAATGCTAACATTCATTCTGATATTGACATAGTATCAGTTGTAGGTCATTTTTCACCTCCCCACCACAAACTTAAGTGATTGCAAAAATGTATGAGAATGGAGGAAAAAAATGCTGATAACTAAATCTCCTCCATTTGTAGAGCGAAAAGAAGGTGAAGACTACGGTATTGACTGCTGCTCTGCTTCTGTCAGGAATCCCTGCTGAGGTCATCAATCGCTCAATGGATACGTATGGCAAAATGGGAGATGTGTTTGCAGACCTCTGTGTCTATTTTTTCACCTTTATCTTTTCTCATGAAATCCTTGTCTTTATTGGTGTTGATTTGCCTTGACGTCATTGAGCATGGGAGGGGGAAGGAAATGAGAACATTATAATCTTTGTTTCATCTAACTTTGCAGTTTTCACTGTCTCTGCCATTCAATCCTTCAGTCTTAACAGGCACTGGCTCTTTCAGGCTGTCGCAGGCTCGCAATTTTTTTCTGAATTACCCTGCCCAGAAATACTAGTTGAAAGAAAAAAATTAGAACAGACAAAAATAAATTGTTGCAAGCTTCGAAATCTATTATCCAGGCATTTCAACTCTTCAAATTGCTGTTTCTTACGAAGAACTTCAAGAAACATTTTTCCTTAACCTTAATTCAGTATACAGAGTTTGACATCAAATGATGCTTTAGTACAGTCGACTAGAAAGCTGTGTTCAAAATGTACAAAAGAAATCTCGTGTTTGTGTCCGTATATACATGACATGCACATATATCTGTATGCTTATAAGCCATCTATAGTACAAAAAGTACTGTAACTTGAAGTACAGAGGTGCAACAACAAGCAGCCTTTAACATACAAATGTATATCTTATTTTGAAAAGTTAACACTACTATTGACTGCTTGATAGCCTACTTGTCTGACATCTGTTTGGGACCGTGCTTTACTAGAAAGAATCCACTGTCCAGTGTGTTATTTTTCTTTAATTGTGACTGTGATTAAGTTATTTGACCCATGTTTTGTATTTATATTAGATTATCTTATATTTGTAGCCACTTGTTGGATACTATGTGTTTTCTGTAAGCTGGCTGTTGAAAAGCAGAGTGAACATTTTCATTGTGCAATTTGAAATTCATTAAAAGTTAGATGCATAACACTTTATATATTTAGTCTAATTATTTGTGCAAATCTATCCAAAAAACATGCCACTGGTATAAACGGTCATTTGAAAGTTGGAAGTGCACTTCCTGGTGTCCTCTTTATCCAGCTATGTAGTGTTGGAAGTTAATAAACTTTTCATCTGTGCAATCCACAGTGCCCTTCTCAAGAAAAGGGGCAGTCTGAATCAGCAGGGTGGGAGTATCCAAGGACACCATCGAATTTTCCCCATACAATGGGCCCAAGTTTCCGATATCCGCTAGAACGGCGCACCTCCGAGAGGCCCGGCTATTTTGTTGAATGAAAAGCGCGGCAAAAACTTACCTCGCAATTCTCCGAGTGCAGCACCCTGTTTAGCGCGACGCAGCACAACAGCAGGGGGGGCGGAGCTACAGCCCTGGGCCAAAAAGAGTGTAGGCAGCTGCGCACGTGCGCAGTAGCTCCTGGCCCCCAGGTTCTGTGTGCGTGTGCTGCTGGCTGTGTGGGAGGGGCCCGAAGCACGCAGCCCCTAGCCCTGGCCTATTATTGATGATGGTTCTTTTATTTTTAAGTGAAGTGTTTAAAGCTTTGGAAAATCCCCTAGCTTCCCTCTAACTTCCCTTCCAACCGCCCCCCCCCCTCCCCATCTCTGGCTTACCCGCGCCTAATTCTAAAGTTGTCGCAAGGTTTTTCTGAGTGTACAAAAGTCGACACTTACTCCGTTCTAAGTTAATTTGGAGTAACTTTTTGCTGTCTAAACTTGCAAAACAGGTGTAAGTAGCTGGTAATGCCCCCTTTTGGGGAAAAAAAACAGAACTAAAACAAAACTAAACAAACTCACTAGAACTGGAGCAAACTAAATGCCGAGAATTGCGATTTCTAAGATACTCCAAACTAAACCAGTTGCTCCAAAAAAAATAGGAGCAACACCACCTGAAACTTGGGCCCAATGTGTGCTTGTGTAGTATGGGATGGACAACCTGCCCATTTTCTTCTGCTTTAGTGGCTGCAAAACATGCCACCTTATGTTTATAAGCTCAAAATACTGGGACCTTAAGTAAAATCTCATGTCATACAAATCAAATTTGTTGGTGATTTCCTCTGACTGGATGTCCATTGTTATTTTCCAAGTGGTGCATCCTGTTGATGCATAGTGCCAGAAGACAATTTATGGAAGTTATTTGATTAAGAGGCATGACATCAAGCCTAGTCTGATCCTCACATGGCATTCACACATACATTTCCAGCAGAGGACACTAGATAATTCAGGAATTGTTTCTGTAATGAGGTGGGGGGGGGGGGGGGTCAAGGGAAAAGACAAGGAACATATGTGTACACAGACAAAACAAAATGGTAACAGTATTTATATTTACAGATGCAGAATGATAATCAGTACTGTAGTGTACGTAGGCACCTTTAGGAATGACTCCACGAGGCAGGGTATGATACTTAAACCGTGCAGACCTGTAGTCCTTTATTTGCAGCTCCTGAGTGACGACAACAAGCTGTGTGTTCCTTTTTATACTGGGTTAACTGCAGTGTGCAGGTAACTCTTAGGTCTCCAGCAGCAGCACCTTCTGGTGTACAGGCAAGGTGTGTACAGTGTAAGGGTACATTCAGTGTTGCATAACAGTGTTACAGACATCACACAGTAAACAGGAATGCATATACAACAACATTTTCCCGGCCCCCCACCCCCCGCAAGCATTTTTCATATCCTTATTGTCATGCCCAGGGGAGGTGATCAGTGGTGGGCTATGGGAGGTTGTGGTGAGGGTTGTGTGGTTGCCAGGTGTGACCCCCGTGCTTGAGGCTGGCCTCGTACGTTTCCCCTCCCTCACATACAGACCATATGTGTGTTACTGTTGTGAGATCCCTCGGTGGGGGGGGGGCGGGGTGGTAGCCACGGCAGCAGTGGATGGTATGTATACACTGATGTGGGTAGTTAGAAACATAGAAAATAGGTGCAGGAGTAGGCCATTCAGCCCTTCTAGCCTGCACTGCCATTCAATGAGTTCATGGCTGAACATGCAACTTCAGTACCCCCTTCCTGCTTTCTCGCCATAACCCTTGATCCCCCGAGTAGCAAGGACTTCATCTAACTCCCTTTTGAATATATTTAGTGAATTGGCCTCAACTACTTTCTGTGGTAGAGAATTCCACAGGTTCACCACTCTCTGGGTGAAGAAGTTTCTCCTCATCTCGGTCCTAAATGGCTTACCCCTTATCCTTAGACTGACTCCTGGTTCTGGACTTCCCCAACATCGGGAACATTCTTCCTGCATCTAACCTGTCCAGTCCTGTCAGAATTTTACATGTTTCTATGAGATCCCCTCTCATCCTTCTAAACTCCAGTGAATACAAGCCCAGTTGATCCAGTCTTTCTTGATATGTCAGTCCCGCCATCCCGGGAATTAGTCTGGTGAACCTTTGCTGCAGTCTCTCAATAGCAAGAATGTCCTTCCTCAAGTTAGGAGACCAAAACTGTACACAATACTCCAGGTGTGGCCTCACCAAGGCCCTGTACAACTGTAGTAACACCTCCCTGCCCCTGTACTCAAATCCCCTCGCTATGAAGGCCAACATGCCATTTGCTTTCTTAACCGCCTGCTGTACCTGCATGCCAACCTTCAATGACTGATGTACCATGACACCCAGGTCTCGTTGCACCTCCCCTTTTCCTAATCTGTCACCATTCAGATAATAGTCTGTCTCTCTGTTTTTACCACCAAAGTGGATAACCTCACATTTTCCACATTATACTTCATCTGCCATGCATTTGTCCACTCACCTAACCTATCCAAGTCACTCTGCAGCCTCATAGCACCTCCTCGCAGCTCACACTGCCACCCAACTTAGTGTCATCCGCAAATTTGGAGATACTACATTTAATCCCCTCATCTAAATCATTAATGTACAATGTAAACAGCTGGGGCCCCAGCACAGAACCTTACGGTACCCCACTAGTCACTGCCTGCCATTCTGAAAAGTACCCATTTACTCCTACTCTTTGCTTTCTGTCTGCCAACCAATTCTCAATCCACGTCAGCACACTACCCCCAATCCCATGTGCTTTAACTTTGCACATTAATCTCTTGTGTGGGACCTTGTCGAAAGCCTTCTGAAAGTCCAAATACACCACATCAACTGGTTCTCCCTTGTCCACTCTACTGGAAACATCCTCAAAAAATTCCAGAAGATTTGTCAAGCATGATTTCCCTTTCACAAATCCATGCTGACTTGGACCTATCATGTCACCTCTTTCCAGATGCGCTGCTATGACATCCTTAATAATTGATTCCATCATTTTACCCACTGCCGATGTCAGGCTGACTGGTCTATAATTCCCTGTTTTCTCTCTCCCTCCTTTTTTTTAACAAGTGGGGTTACATTGGCTACCCTCCACTCCATAGGAACTGATCCAGAGTCTATGGAATGTTGGAAAATGACTGTCAATGCATCCGCTATTTCCAAGGCCACCTCCTTAAGTACTCTGGGATGCAATCCATCAGGCCCTGGGGATTTATCGGCCTTCAATCCCATCAATTTCCCCAACACAATTTCCCGACTAATAAGGATTCCCTCAGTTCCTCCTTCTTACTAGACCCTCTGACCCCCTTTATATCCGGAAGGTTGTTTGTGTCCTCCTTAGTGAATACCGAACCAAAGTACTTGTTCAATTGGTCTGCCATTTCTTTGTTCCCCGTTATGACTTCCCCTGATTCTGACTGCAGGGGACCTACGTTTGTCTTTGCTAACCTTTTTCTCTTTACATATCTATTGAAGCTTTTGCAGTCCGTCTTAATGTTCCCTACAAGCTTCCTCTCGTACTCTATTTTCCCTGCCCTTTGTCCTCCTCTGCTGAGTTCTAAATTTCTCCCAGTGTCTGGGTTCGCTGCTATTTCTGGCCAATTTGTATGCCACTTCCTTGGCTTTAATACTTTCCCTGATTTCCCTTGATAGCCACGGTTGAGCCACCTTCCCTTTTTTATTTTTACGCCAGACAGGGATGTACAATTGTTGTAGCTCATCCATGCGGTCTCTAAATATCTGCCATTGCCCATCCACTGTCAACCCCTTAAGTATCATTCGCCAATCTATCCTAGCCAATTCACGCCTCATACCTTCAAAGTTACCCTTCTTTAAGTTCTGGACCATGGTCTCTGAATTAACTGTTTCATTCTCCATCCTAATGTAGAATTCCACCATATTATGGTTACTCTTCCCCAAGGGGCCTCGCACAACGAGATTGCTAATTAATCCTCTCTCATTACACAACACCCAGTCTAAGATGGCCTCCCCCCGAGTTGGTTCCTCGACATGTTGGTCTAGAAAACCATCCCTTATGCACTCCAGGAAATTCTCCTCCACCGTATTGCTTCCAGTTTGGTTAGCCCAATCTATATGCATATTAAAGTCACCCATGATAACTGCTGCACCTTTATTGCATGCACCCCTAATTTCCTGTTTGATGCCCTCCCCAACATCACTACTACTGTTTGGAGGTCTGTACACAACTCCGACTAACGTTTTTTGCCCTTTGGTGTTCTACAGCTCTACCCATATAGATTCCACATCATCCAAGCTAATGTCCTTCCTAACTATTGCATTAATCTCCTCTTTAACCAGCAATGCTACCCAACCTCCTTTTCCTTTTATTCTATCCTTCCTGAATGTTGAATATCCTTGGATGTTGAGTTCCCAGCCCTGATCATCCTGGAGCCACGTCTCTGTAATCCCAATTACATCATATCTGTTAACATCTATTTGCACAGTAAATTCATCCACCTTATTACAGATACTCCTTGCATTAAGACACAAAGCCTTCAGGCTTGTTTTTTTAACAAACAGGGCCACAAGTCTGGGTGGGCTCCTTGTCCACTGTTGTTGTGGGGTGGTGGGCAAGGCCACAAAACTGGGTGGGCTCCTTGTCCACCAATTGGGATGAGGGTCAGGTCATCCCAGGGTTTGCCAGGGAAACTGGAGGGTATTGGCCTCGTGCTCCTGGTGTTAGCCCTGGTGACCAGGGGTTGTAGGGCTGGTCTGGTGCAGGTTGCCATTGGTGGTGGCTGGGCTGTCCATTGACCACTGTCCCTGTGGTGGGTCTGCTCCCACTGGCTGTGTGTGTGTCCTGCAAGGGGCATCACATTCGTTTCAAAGGTCCTGGCTACATGGTCAGGTAGGACCTGGGGGTCTTCCACAGGAGGATTCCATTGGCATCAGCATGGTCCCTGTTGGACCCAATGTCCTTTGGTAGTGTCCTATCAGTATACATGACACCTTGGCTCTGATCACACATAGTCGAGCCTGCATTATACATTCTAGCATTTGAATCACTTTTGGTGTCCTGGTTTCACCAGACATGGTTGCATTAGGCATTTCACAATCTCAATCATTACTGTTAAGCATAATAAACTTGTTCTTAACCTTACTGACACCTGCATTCATATCATTAATCACATTAGTTAAACCAGCATCACAATTCATTGTTACATTGCATACATTTTAATACTTGCACTCTTTAATCGCATCTTTAGCTTTAAAGTCCGTGTACTCAAATAGTTGAAACTTCCCCTTTAAATTTATTTGGTTATCGGTCTCCTTTCAGGGAGCCTTCAAATCCGATTGATCGCTCGGTGTCATGTGATGCTCCTCCATGCTCACTGGTGGCATGGCGGCAGCCATTTTGATTACACATGTTTTTACTTGTGCTGCTGGTGCTGCAGCCATTACCTGCAGGAGGGCTGTGGTGGTCTTTACTGCCACAGGGCCACTTCGCCTGATGTGGACCCGGTTCATCCAATTCCTGCCCAGCAGCGTGGGACCGTCGCCAGGTACAATCCACAAGGGGAGTTTGTTCAACACGCCGCCCTGGGAGACCTGGACATCTACACTGCCAATGATTTGGATTTTACCTTTGGTATAGGTGAGCAGCTTTGCCTGGACAGGAGACAGTTTTGGTCGAGTGGCAAGATTCATCCAAATTTTTTCAAAGGTCATTTGGCTCATCACAGACTGGCTCGCCCCTGTGTCGATCTCCATGGAGACTGGGACTCTGTCGATGTCCATTTCCATCATCCACGGAGAACTTCCGGTGGAGCAGGTAAAGATTCCATACTCTTCTTCCAGAGTTTGAGCAACTTCCTCTTCATCTGTGTCAGAGCCCCGGTAATCAGCCAACTCATTAGAGACGTGGTGAGTACAGCCTTTTCTGCACATTCTCTGAAGGTGCCCTTTCGCTTTGCAGCCTTTGCATGTATAGTCTTTGTAGCGGCACTGGTGGGCCCTGTGGGTTCCTCCATAGCGCTAGCACGGGGCCATCCGGTTTGCCCCATGTGGCGGACTCAGGGTTGCGGGACTCGGAGCAGCATTTCTGCCTTTAGAAGTATCCATGCAGTGCACTGTGCTCGCCAGTTTAGAGTCCTGAGTCAGTATTCGCCTGGAGTTGCTGGCCGAAACCATGTAGGCCTGGCTCACTTGAATTGTTTTCTGCAGCGTGACCGTGATGTCAGCCGAGAGCAGTTTGTGTAGGAGGCCTTCGTGGCCGATTCCGATGACAAATATGTCCCTTAGTGCTTCATTAAGGTGGTCGCCAAAATCACACGGAGCAGCTAGTCTTCTTGTGTGCAGCATACATGGCAATTTCTTGGCCCTCAGGTCGTCGGTAAGTGTAGAACCGGTGCCTGGCTGTGAGGATGCTTTCTTTCGGTTTTAGTTGTTCCTGTATGATTGTTACAAATTGCTCATAGCTCTTGGTGGTTGTCTTCTCCGGGGCTAGTAAGTCCCTGACGAGACCGTAGATGGTGGGCCCACAAATGCTAAGCAGGATGGCCCTGCGTTTGTTCGGTCATGTGACCGGTGTGTCCCCATCCAGGTCGTTGGCTATAAAGAAGTGTTCCAATCTTTCCACAAAAGCCTTCCAATCTTCCCCCCCTGTAAATTGCTGAAAGTTGCTGAGGTTAGACATGTTGAGCGTGTAGTTCGTGACCTCGTATTCCCGTCGCCAGTTGTAGTGTATGTAGGCACCTTTAGCAATGACTCCACGAGGCAGGGTATGATTCTTAAACCGTGCAGACCTGTAGTCCTTTATTTGCAGCTCCTGAGTGAGGACAACAAGCTGTGTGTTCCTTTTTATACTGGGTTACCTGCAGCAGCACCCTTTGGTGTACAGGTAAGGTGTGTACAGTGTAAGGGTACATTCAGTGTTGCATAACAGTGTTACAGACATCACTCAGTAAGCAGGCATACATACACAACAAGTACAATGTAATTTACAAGGTAAAAGAGGTACAATAAGGGTATTTGTTCTTTAAGATTTAACTTTGGTAAACCCAATGTTGCCAAAGCTGATGGGTGAAAGTGGGTAGAGGTAAACTGTCCCAGCTATTATCTCAACAACAACAACTTGTATTCATATAACATCGTTAACGTAGTAAAGCATCCCAAGGTGCTTCACAGGAGTGTTTTAAGACAAAACAAATAAATTTGACACTGAGCCACATAAGAAGAAATTACAGCAGATGTCCAAAAGCTAGGTCAAAGAGGTAGGTTTTAAGGAGCTTCTTAAAGGAGGAAAGAGAGGCGGAGAGGCTTAGGGAGGGAGTTCCAGAGCTTTGGGTCTAGGCAGCTAAAGGCACGGCTACCAATGGTTGAGCAATTATCATCAGGGATACTCGAGGGCAGAATTTGAGGAACACAGACATCTCGGTGGGGGGGGGGGGGGGGGAGGGGTTACAGAGATAGGGAGGGGCGAGGCCATGGAGGGATTTGTAAACAAGGATGAGAATTTTGAAATCGAGGCATTGCTTAACCGGGAGCCAATGTAGGTGGGTGAGCACGGGTGTGCGAGCACATCTCGCAAGGGAACTTCTTGTGAAGCAGAGAGGATTTACCATATTTGTCTGAAGCGTGTCGCAGGACTACTGGCACCCGAAGGAGGGCCTGATCAAATGGATCTCTGTCTCCTTGAATGAACCCTCGACCAATTCTGCTAAGGTGATTCAGCAAAGCTGAGTGGGAAAACAGCATTGCCAAGTTGCTGGTGGTATTCCAGTAAAGGGGACCATGGCTATTAGAATCTCTTTTTTTAAACCCCTTCTATCCTGAGGTCAATGAAGCCAACTGTAGTACCTACAACTGTTGCTTTGGCTGTAATTGGTTAACTCAACACAGTGTAGGGACCTTCCTGTTGTGCTGAGCATTGTATCGCACCACAAGTTATAATTTCCAACTATTCTTCAGAGAAGCTGTTATAGCATGTTTTGCACTCGATTACTCCCAAAATGAAATTGGATTTTTTTGGGGTGGGGGGCGGGGGCGGGGTGGTTCTCTCCTATTTCTTGCTAAGATACAGTTTGACGAGTGAATTGTGGAAATGGCTGTTCATCTGTGAGTCGAAGCAGGTTTTTTTTTACTGTGGTGGGCTGATCCTAATTTCATATTTCTAAACGCAGATATTTTCCAGCAGGGAGCAACACCAGAAGTTCTGACCTTTCCCCCCCCTTTCTGGCCTAGAAGCACAATGTAAATTGTGGTGCCTCTAATGCCAACGTGGTACAGATCAGCCAATTCAGCACACACTGAGGAGGGAAAAATACTTGTGACCTTGTGATCTTTATGAATCAGTTGCACACTAACTTTATCAGCTGAGCCATAAAATTGGAAGGGCCTCCCCTAATGGCTCAGCCCAGATTGAGTAGCTGAGATATATAGAATATATTAGATTCATTTATATTGGTATGAAATATTTAAGTAGTTAATTTAAGAAAGTCTAATGGAAGTTATAAAGTATACATAGATCCGTGATTAAACCTGGGACCTTCCTGGTTTGTGTCACAGTACGTGGTGCATTTAACTACGGAACCATAATTAAAGATGTGGTTAAAATTGTGCATCTCGCTTTTGTGATGGAATTCAACTTTTAGTTTTAAAAAGTAAAACCAACTGTGTATTCCTGTAATACGTGTTTCCTTGTAACAAGGGTTAGTGAGATGATGTAACTGTAACACATAGCTATTTTATTGGAAGTTTGTGCCACAACTGAAAGTCCATTCCTTTGAATAATGATGGCCCCTATTTTCCACAATAAAGATTTCTGGCGCCCATATACGATAACGTACATCCCCGCACCAGCCCCCCCCCCCCGCCCCGTTAGCGCCCCAAAAAATGGCACTTTCCACAAACTAAAAGTCATTTTTAGCGCCGCGCTAACCGAGGCCATTTCGGGGACGGAGCTTATAGTGTGCGCCGAAAAATCACTGCACATGCGTTGAAAAAAAAATCACTCACTGTGCATGCGCTGAAAAAAAAAATTAACTTTCTGCATGTGACGGGTCTGCCTGGTCTGGATCATCAGTGAGAACCCATTAGTAGCAGAGGTGAATTTGAAGATAGAAAATATAGCTTCAAAGAAAAGATGGATGCAAGGGAAGGGGCAGAGAAGGCAAATGGGGCTGAGACGGAGAAGTGGAAGAGGAAGCTGTAAGGGCCAAGAGATTTCTCGCAGAAGACATTGAGCCCCTGGTGGACATAATTGAGAGGAGATGGGATGTGCTTGAAAACAAAGTGAGAATGGGCCAAAAGAAACTTAAACCCTCTGTACTCGTAAAAGTTTGGGACCAAGTTGCAATAGAGTTTAATGCATTATCCATTACCCTGAGAAGCGGCGCACAGCTCAAAAAAGTGTCAGGACCTCGGGTAAGCAGTGACTGTAAGTAATATTCTTATTTAAATGTATTTAAATTTATATTTATATTTATGCATTGCAATTACATTTGTAAATGTGACTTGTGTGTGTGTTTGTGTCTGACTGTCGGGTCAGTTGAGGGAGGGGATGTCAGAGGTAATACTGTATCAGCAATAAGGGGGCACACCCGGGCTCTCATTGCTGCCACTCTAGCATACTAATCCTCAGACCAAGGTTGATCCACAGGCCGAAGAAGAGTCCAAAGAGGAACTCTGACCTTCCACAATGACGCCTGCTTGCTCTGTCCTTGTCGGAACCCATCAACAACAAATGCGCCGTAGGAAAGAAAACAGAAAAAACCTTGGGGTCAGGGGGGTCGAGGAAGCAGAAGTCTACAACAATGGGTAGGGGTAGAGGCAGCAACTGGGGCAGAAGTGCCGCACGGCGCTAAGGGGGAGGAGAGATGGATTGCTTGTTTGTTTCTTCATTGAAAAGTTTGATACAAAATTTATTTAAATTATTAAAGTTAAAAGTTAAGCTAAGTACAACTGTACTGTTCAAATGTTTAATAAACACATTTATTTTTTAAATTTAACCAGAATCCTGGACATTTTTTTAATCCAGCACTAGAAAATCTTTCTAGATTATGTCATGGATTCGACAGGCCAAATGACCACCTTCTGCGTTGTAACCAAACTGGGTAAAGGTCAGAAAACTATTTCATTAACTTGAAACTACAAGCACTAATGTTACGCCTTCATATAAAAATTTTAATAAAGGCATTAAAATATATAAAAGTTAATCTAGTGAATGCTGTTAACTTTATTATAAAATATATAGTTTAAAAAAAAGTTTAAATGAAACGGGCAGGTTCTATAAACTGATCCTTTTCAATGTGCCTGGAGTTTGTTGTTCAGTCTGGCGTGGAGGACCTTCAGCCAGGGATTGCAACAGGTCAGGTCAGGTGCGTGGAAAAGGCTCCTCTGGAAGTTTATTTTCAATGTGCCTGAAGTTTGTTCTTCAATGGAAAAGGGTCTTCTGGAAGTTTATTTTTGCCTGGTTTATTTGTACCTAGAGTTTGTTCAGTCTGGTGTGGAGGACCTTTGGCCAGGGATTGCAGTGGGCCAGCACCGATTTCATTAACTTAAGGTAGGCTTTTTAAAAACGGGCTCTGATGTCTCTGTGCCGTTTAAAAAAAAATCGGTGATGGGGAAAATGACCTAAATGGCCAGAAACGGTGCAGAATCACTTTACTACGTAGACCAATGCCAAATTATCTGCTGCCAAAAACTGGTGCTGATAGTTGGCGCCGGCGCCAAAACTTTGGTGAAAATTTAAACTGACCCATTACACCAAAAATATCACTGGGCGCCAGAAAAACAGCACCCAATGATGGCGATAATAGTGACCTAAATGCTTCTGAATTGTGGGATGGGATTATTTTGCCACAACAGAATTATCTCCCAGTTTATTAGATATTGGACCCTGCAGCCCAGCCAAAATGAAAAATGTGTTTATTTTTAAAAAATCAGGCTTGATATATAATGTTATAAACATTCCTGCCAGCAAGAAACAAGGCTATAATTTGACTGAGGTTTAGGTGACGTCAATAAAACTGATCATCTGAACTCTTCCATTAAATTACAGCCTTGTTGCTGCTTGATAATCAGTCTACATTACCAGCATATAGAGGTAAATACCAAGCAGCACAGTGATGTTACACAGAGATTACTGATTGCTTCTGGGTGATATCTTTATTGCATATACTTTGTTGTTAGGCTAGGAACAATTTACCAACACTGGAAAAAACTAACATTTTGCACAGTTAAAAATGTGATTTTTAAAATCTGAGGAACAGATAACAATCATGCAGAATGAGTCTACATTTTACATACATTTTAAATGAATACAATTTGATCTTGTATATAGCATAAGTGTATTCCTCTCCATGTCAAGTCACACGACTGCTTTTGCAATCCTGCCATCCTGTCTGGTCTCTTTCCACTTGATTTATTTGTTGAGAGACCAGAATTTCCTGGTGCTCTTTCCTTTTTATACGCTTGATGCATTTTTCTTTTTTTTAATGTACAAGATTAGCATTTCTTCTGTGTTGCTAGCATTAAGTTCATCCGGTAAAACTCAGGTGGAGCATCAAATTATGTTCATCCATATATAAAGCATTCTTTGGGAACCAGGACTACTGGTTGCATTTAATGTAAATGTCACATCACAGAAGTAGCTATAAGAAAACAAAAATACATCAAAGAAAGTCATGGCTAAATGGAAGATTTGATAAGGAATAGGAGCAGGAGTAGGCCATACAACCCCTCAAGCCTGCTCCGCCATTCAATAAGACCATGGCTGATCTATCTCAACTCTACTTTCCTGCCCTATTCCCATATCCCTTGATTCTCTTAGTGCCCAAAAATCTATTGAGCTCTGTCTTGAATATATTCAACGACTGAGCATCCACAGTCCTCTGGGGTAGAGAATTTCAAAGATTCACAATTCTCTGAAGACATTTCTCCTCGTCTCAGTCCTAAATGGCCAACCCCTTATCCTGAGACTTTGACCCCTGGTTCTAGACTCTCCTGGTTCTAGGGGAAACAATTTCTCAGGGAAACAACCTTGTCAAGCTAACTAAGAATTTTGTGTGTTTCAATGAGATCACCTCTCATTCTTCCAAAATCCAGAGATTATAGCTCCATAATGCAAAAGAGCTTGGACAGACTCCAACCAATAGTTTGTTGTGTTTATTCCCCATGAAAATTTAGATTTGGGCCCAGTTTTGATTAGTCAATTTATCTCTAATAAAACAGTAGGGAACTGGGAGTTTTATGGGTTCTAATCCACATCAGATTGATGGGATAAATGTCCTTTCACTCTGCTTCCTGGAAGTGGAGTGTCATACAAGAAATTAGCTTGGAGCAATCTGAACCCAGTTCCTAATGGCCATTAGAGTACTGCCTGATTAGGGATTAGAGCAATCTCACTCAGACAGGTTCGAAGGTTGACTGATGGGGGATATGGAAATGTCAAACTGGTGAAAGACATTTCCATTTGCCCTACTCACTAAAGTTTGGGAAAGGTGCAGTGTTGGGACAGAGCAAAGGAAGCTTTATCCTCTACCGAACCCATGATGTACAGCCAACTCGGGTACTGAACAGAGCCTCAAACTCCACATCCTAACCACCATCAAGATTGCCCATCTCCACTTCTGGAACATCACCCACCTTCACCGATACCCCTACCTGACCCCCACTACTGCTTAGCTCTTATCCAGACTTTTGTAACCTCCAGACAATGCTGCTTTGCTGGTTTTTCAAATTCCATCCTTCACAACTTTCATTTTATATAGGATCTTTAACAGAGAAATCGTCATAAGGAACTTGATGGGTAAGATCTATTTTATTGAGTTCCCAGCCTTGGTCACCCTGGAGCCATGTCTCCATGATGCCAATTACATCATACCCGTTAACTGCTATCTGCGTAGTTAATTCGTCCATCTTATTCCGAATACTCCTCGGATTGAGGCGCAGAGCCTGCAGGCTTGTCTTTTTAACACATTTTGCCCCTTTAGAATTTTGCTGTAATGTGGCCCTTTTTGATTTTTGCCTTGGGTTTCTTTGCCCTCCACTTTTACTTTTCTTCTTTCTATCTTTTGCTTCTGCCCCCATTCTACTTCCCTCTGTCTCCCTGCATAGGTTCCCATCCCCCTGCCATATTAGTTTAACTCCTCCCCAACAGCACGAGCAAACATTCCCCCTAGGACTTTGGTTCCAGTCCTGCCCAGGTGTCCAGTTTGTACTGGTCCCACCTCCCCCAGAACCGGTTCCAATGTCCCAAGAATTTGAATACCTCCCTTCTGCAGCACACCTCAAGCCACATATTCATTTGAGCTATCCTGCAATTCCTACTTTGACTAGCACGTGGCACTGGTAGCAATCCTGAGATTACTACTTTTGAGGTCCTACTTTTTAATTTAGCGCCTAGCTCCCTAAATTCGTCTTGTAGGACCTCATCCCGTTTTTTACCTATATTGTTGGTACCTATATGCACCACAACAACTGGCTGTTCACCCTCCCCCTTCAAAATGCCCTGCACCCGCTCCGAGACATCCTTGACCCTTGCACCAGGGAGGCAACATACCATCCTGGAGTCTCGGTTGCAGCCGCAGAAACGTCTATCTATTCCTCTTACAATAGAATCCCCAACCACTATAGCTCTCCCACTCTTTTTCCTGCTCTCCTGTGCAGCAGAGCCACCCACGGCGTCATTGTCAGTGGAGCGGAGCGGGGTACTATCCATTACCGCCGCCGCTAAATGACCCCAATTTCTCCCCCCGTATCTCATAACCTTCAATATACTTCTCTGTGGTGCCTTGTCAAAGTCTTTCTTGAAAGTCCATGTACACTACATCCAATTCATTTCCCCCCTCCATCACCTCCTTAAAGAACTTCTTTTGTGCATGTCCCCTCACTTTACCCCAATATTAGCAGTGTTCAGTCACCTCGACCCTTGTTGCACTCTCAATTGAGTCAGAAGGTTATTGGTTCAAGTCCCACACCGGGACCTGAGCACATATTTAAGCTGACACTTCAACACAGTACGAAGTACTGCATTGTCCAAAATATTGTCTACTGGATATGAAGGTAACTAAGGCCCCATCCACCTGTTCAGATGGTCATAAAAGATCCTACTGCACAATTAAAGGAGCAGAGTTCTTCTTGTGTCTTGACCATAATTTATCCCTTAATCAGCCCCACCAACTGTTAATTTATCTTGTTTGCTGCTTGTGGGATCTTGCTCACAAATTGGCTGCCACATTTGTCTATGTAACAGTGCCAACACTTCGAAAGTAATTGATAGGCTGTGAAGTACTTTGGGGTGTGCTGATGATCTGAAAGATGCTATGTAAATATTCTTTCTTTGAAATTTCCCTTTTCTCTTCAACTTTACATTCCTTGTTAAAGACCATGTTTTTTTCTTATCGCTTCTAACTGTGTCACCATAGTTCAGTGTCCATTCCTTTCTTCCTTTTATCTATTTTATGTATACTTCAACAATTGTACATCCCTGTCTGGAGTAAAAATAAAATGGTGAAGGTGGCTCAACAGTGGTTAATAAGGGAAATTAGGGATAGTGTTAAATCCAAGGAAGAGGCATATAAATTGGTCAGAAAAAGCAGCAAACCTGAGGACTGGGAGAATTTTACAAACAGCAGAGGAGGACAAAGGGTTTAATTAGGAGGCGGAAAATAGAGTATGAGAGGAAGCTGGCTGGGAAAATAAAAACTGACTGCAAAAGCTTCTATAGATATGTGAAGAGAAAAAGATTAGTGAAAACAAACGTAGGTCCCTGCAGTCAGATTCAGGTGAATTTATAATGGGGAACAAAGAAATGGCAGACCAGTTAAAAAAATGCTTTGGTTCTGTCTTCACGAATGAAGACACAAATAACCTTCCGGAAATACTAGGGGACCGAGGATCTAGTGAGAAGGAGGAGCTGAAGGAAATCCTTATTAGATGGAAAATTGATGGGATTGAAGGCCGATAAATCCCCGGGGCCTGATAGTCTGCACCCCAGAGTACTTAAGGAAGTGGCCCTAGAAATAGTGGATGCATTAGTGATCATTTTCCAACAGTCTATCGAGTCTGGATCAGTTCCTATGGACTGGAAGGTAGCTAATGTAACACCATTTTTTTAAAAAGGAGGGAGCGAGAAAACGGGTAATTATAGACCGGTTAGCCTGACATCAGTAGTGGGGAAAATGTTGGAATCAATTATTAAAGATGAAATAGCAGCACATTTGGAAAGCAGTGATGGGATCGGTCCAAGTCAGCATGGATTTATGAAAGGGAAATCCTGCTTGACAAATCTTCTCGAATTTTTTGAGGATGTAACTGGTAGAGTGGACAAGGGAGAGCCAGTGGATGTGGTGTGTTTGGACTTTCAAAAGGCTTTTGACAAGGTCCCATACAAGAGATTGGTATGCAAAATTAAGCCACATGGTATTGGGGGTAGTGTACTGACCTGGATAGAGAACTGGTTGGCAGACAGGAATCAGTGAGTTGGGATAAACGGGTCCTTTTCAGAATGGCAGGCAGTGACTCGTGGGGTGCCGCAGGGCTCAGTGCTGGGACCCCAGCTATTTACAATATACATTAATGATTTGGATGGGGGAATTGAGTGTAATATCTCCAAGTTTGCAGAAGACACAAAGCTGGGTGTTGGTGTGAGCTGTGAGGGGGATGCTAAAAGGCTGCAGGGTGATTTGGACAGGTTAGGTGAGTGGCAAACGTGTGGCAGATGCAGTATAATGTGGATAAATGTGAGGTTATCCACTTTGGCGGCAAAAACACGAAGGCAGAATATTATCTGAATGGTGGCAGATTAGGAAAAGGGGAGGTGCAACGAGACCTGGGTGTCATGGTACGTCAGTCACTGAAAGTTGGCATGTAGGTACAGCAGGCGGTGAAGAAGGCAAATGGTATGTTGGCCTCCATAGCTAGGGGATTTGAGTATAGGAACAGGGAGGTCTTACTGCAGTTGTACAGGGCCTTGGTGAGGCCTCACCTGGAATATTGTGTTCAGTTTTGGTCTCCTAATCTGTGGAAGGACGTTCTTGCTATTCAGGGAGTGCAGCAAAGGTTCACCAGACTGATTCCCGGGATGGCAGAACTGACATATGAGGAGAAACTGGATCGACTGGGCCTGTATTCACTGGAGTTTAGAAGGATGAGAGGGGATCTCATAGAAACATATAAAATTCTGACAGGACTGGACAGGTTAGATGCAGGAAGAATGTTCCCAATGTTGGGGAAGTCCAGAACCAGGGGACATAATCTAAGGATACGGGGTAAGCCATTTAGGACTGGGATGAGGTGAAACTTCTTCACTCAGAGAGTTGTTAATCTGTGGAATTCCCTACCGCAGAGAGTTGTTGATGCCAGTTCATTGGATATATTCAAGAGGGAGTTAGATATGGCCCTTATGGCTAAAGGGATCAAGGGGTATGGAGAAAAAGTGGGAAAGGAGTACTGAGGTGAATGATCAGCCATGATTTCATTGAATGGTGGTGCACGCTCGAAGGGCCGAATGGCCTACTCCTGCACCTATTTTCTATGATTCTATGTTTCACCCTGTGCAGCAACACGTTTATGCCCCAGAACAAAAATTGGCCTGCGCACCCTGAAGGTGATGACAGCGGCAGCTTCAGGGGACATGAACGGGGCGGGTGGAGGCTCGCCCGGTGCAAGTTAAAGGGGAGCTGACGGGCGGGTCAATAAATGAGCCAACTTGTCGCGGCCCGTTGCCGCTTTGAACGCTGGATCCGTGCGGCAATCCGGCAAACCAACATGTGTGCCGTGACCATGCGTAGTGCTGCACCATGATCCCAACACATCGTGCCCCAGAGAGGAAGTGCAGCGTGTTTTTTGCGCTAACTGGAGGTGCAAACAATCCCAATTTCTCACCCATGGTATGACGGGGCAAAACTCGATTCAAAATCTAGCCTGCGCCCTTAAGCTAATTTTAAAAACATTCAAATAAAAAATATTTTACAATTTTCTTTGGCCACTGGCATGTTAATTCTGTCACCAGCTTAAGAGTCTTTAAACCAAGAAATCTACAACGGCAGAGTTTCTGTTTGGCTAAAATGGAATACACTCTCTCTGACAATCCTTTTGGTGTTTAGTTCAAATGGAAATTTAGTTTTGGGCCCAGTTTTGATGAGCAAACTTAACTTTAAGAAAGCAGTAGGGACGGTACAACAGGTTCCAATCCACATCAGATTGATGGGATAATGGTCTCGAATAAAAAGTGTGGAGAATCACTAATACCCAAGTAGAGAGACACTAATACCCAGTGTAGAGGGACATTAATACCCAGTGTAGAGAGACACTAATACCCAGTGTAGAGGGACATTAATACCCAGTGTAGAGAGACACTAATACACAGTGTAGAGGGACATTAATACCCAGTGTAGAGAGACATTAATACCCAGTGTAGAGAGACATTAATACCCAGTGTAGAGAGACATTAATACCCAGTGTAGAGAGACACTAATACACAGTGTAGAGGGACATTAATACTGAGTGTAGGGAGACATTAATACCCAGTGTAGAGAGACACTAATATACAGTGTAGAGGGACATTAATACCCAGTGTAGAGAGACACTAATACACAGTGTAGAGGGACATTAATACCCAGTATAGAGAGACATTAATACCCAGTGTAGAGAGACACTAATACACAGTGTAGAGGGACATTAATACCCAGTGTAGAGAGACATTAATACCCAGTGTAGAGGGACATTAATACACAGTGTAGAGAGACATTAATACTCAGTGTAGAGAGACATTAATACCCAGTGTAGAGAGACACTAATACCCAGTGTAGAGAGACATTAATACCCAGTGTAGAGAGCACTAATACCCAGTGTAGAGAGACAATAACACCCAGTGTAGAGAGACACTAATACCCAGTGTAGAGAGACATTAATACCCAGTGTAGAGAGACATTAATACCCAGTGTAGAGGCACTCATACCCAGTGTAGAGAGCATTAATACCCAGTGTAGAGGCACTAATACCCAGTGTAGAGAGCCATTAATACCCAGTGTCGAGAGACATTACTACCCAGTGTAGAGAGACATTAATACCCAGTGTAGAGAGACATTAATACCCAGTGTAGAGAGACACTAATACCCAGTGTAGAGAGCCATTAATACCCAGTGTAGAGAGACACTAATACCCAGTGTAGAGACATTAATACCCAGTGTAGAGAGACATTAATACCCAGTGTAGAGATACATTAATACCCAGTGTAGAGGCACTAATACCCAGTGTAGAGAGCCATTAATACCCAGTGTAGAGAGCCATTAATACCCAGTGTAGAGAGCCATTTATACCCAGTGTAGAGAGACACAAATACCCAGTGTTCAGAGAAACTAATTCCCAGTGTAGAGAGACACTAATACCCAGTGTAGAGAGACATTAATACCCAGTGTAGAGATACATTTATACCCAGTGTCGAGAGACATTAATACCCAGTGTAGAGAGACATTAATACCCAGTGTAGAGGCACTCATACCCAGTGTAGAGAGCATTAATACCCAGTGTAGAGGCACTAATACCCAGTGTAGAGAGCCATTAATACCCAGTGTCGAGAGACATTACTACCCAGTGTAGAGAGACATTAATACCCAGTGTAGAGAGACATTAATACCCAGTGTAGAGAGACACTAATACCCAGTGTAGAGAGCCATTAATACCCAGTGTAGAGAGACATTAATACCCAGTGCAGAGGCACTAATACCCAGTGTAGAGAGACATTAATACCCAGTGTAGAGATACATTAATACCCAGTGTAGAGGCACTAATACCCAGTGTAGAGAGCCATTAATACCCAGTGTAGAGAGCCATTAATACCCAGTGTAGAGAGCCATTTATACCCAGTGTAGAGAGACACAAATACCCAGTGTTCAGAGAAACTAATTCCCAGTGTAGAGAGACACTAATACCCAGTGTAGAGAGACATTAATACCCAGTGTAGAGATACATTTATACCCAGTGTCGAGAGACATTAATACCCAGTGTAGAGAGACATTAATACCCAGTGTAGAGGCACTCATACCCAGTGTAGAGAGCATTAATACCCAGTGTAGAGGCACTAATACCCAGTGTCGAGAGCCATTAATACCCAGTGTCGAGAGACATTAGTACCCAGTGTAGAGAGCCATTAATACCCAGTGTAGAGATACATTAATACCCAGTGTAGAGAGCACTAATACCCAGTGTAGAGAGACATTAATACCCAGTGTAGAGAGACACTAATACCCTGTGCAGAGAGACATCAGTGTAGAGAGACATTAATACCTAGTGTAGAGAGCCATTAATAACCAGTGTGGAGAGACCTTAATACCCAGTGTAGAGAGACATTAATACCCAGTGTAGAGAGACATTAATACCCAGTGTAGAGAGACACTAATACACAGTGTAGAGGGACATTAATACTGAGTGTAGGGAGACATTAATACCCAGTGTAGAGAGACACTAATATACAGTGTAGAGGGACATTAATACCCAGTGTAGAGAGACACTAATACACAGTGTATAGGGACATTAATACCCAGTGTAGAGAGACATTAATACCCAGTGTAGAGAGACACTTATACACAGTGTAGAGGGACATTAATACCCAGTGTAGAGAGACATTAATACCCAGTGTAGAGGGACATTAATACACAGTGTAGAGAGACATTAATACCCAGTGTAGAGAGACATTAATACCCAGTGTAGAGAGACAATAATACCCAGTGTAGAGAGACATTAATACCCAGTATAGAGAGCACTAATACCCAGTGTAGAGAGACAATAACACCCAGTGTAGAGAGACACTAATACCCAGTGTAGAGAGACATTAATACCCAGTGTAGAGAGACATTAATACCCAGTGTAGAGGCACTCATACCCAGTGTAGAGAGCATTAATACCCAGTGTAGAGGCACTAATACCCAGTGTAGAGAGCCATTAATACCCAGTGTCGAGAGACATTAGTACCCAGTGTAGAGAGCCATGAATACCCAGTGTAGAGAGACATTAATACCCAGTGTAGAGCCATTAATACCCAGTGCAGAGAGCCATTAATACCCAGTGTAGAGAGAGATTAATACCCAGTGTAGAGAGACACTAATACCCAGTGTAGAGGCACTAATACCCATTGTAGAGAGACATTATTACCCAGCATAGAGGCACTAATACCCAGTGTAGAGAGACATTATTACCCACTGTAGAGACCCATTAATACCCAGTGTAGAGGCACTAATACCCAGTGTAGAGAGACATTAATACCCAGTGTAGAGGTACTAATGACCAGTGTAGAGAGCATTATTACCCAGTGTAGAGAGCCATGAATCCCAGTGTAGAGAGACATTATTACCCAGCGTAGAGAGACACTAATACCCAGTGTAGAGGCACTAATACCCATTGTAGAGAGACATTAATCCCCAGTGTAGAGAGACATTATTACCCAGTGTAGAGAGACATTATTACCCAGTGTAGAGAGCCATTAATATCCAGTGTAGAGAAACATTAATACCCAGTGTAGATGCACTAATACCTCGTGTAGAGAGACATTAATACCCAGTGGAGAGAGACATTAATAACCAGTGGAGAGAGACATTAATACCCACTGTAGAGAGACATTAATACCCAGTGTAGAGAGACATTAATACCCAGTGTAGAGAGACATTAATACCCAGTGTAGAGAGACATTAATACCCAGTGTAGAGGCACTAATACCCAGTGTAGAGAGACATTATTATCCAGTGCAGAGATACACTAATATCCAATGCAGAGAGACATTATTACCCAGTGTAGAGAGACACTAATACCCAGTATAGAGGCACTAATACCCAGTGTAGAGAGACATCATTACCCACTGTAGAGACCCATTAATACCCAGTGTAGAGAGACATTAATACCCAGTGTAGAGGTACTAATAACCAGTGTAGAGAGCATTATTACCCAGTGTAAAGAGCCATTAATCCCAGTGTAGAGAGACATTATTACCCAGTGTAGAGAGGCACTAATACCCAGTGTAGAGGCACTAATACCCAGTGTAGAGAGACATTAATACCCAGTGTAGAGAGACATTATTACCCAGTGTAGAGAGCCATTAATATCCAGTGTAGAGAAACATTAAAACCCAGTGTAGGGGCACTAATACCCAGTGGAGAGAGACATTAATACCCAGTGGAGAGATACATTAATAACCAGTGGAGAGAGACATTAATATCCAGTGCAGAGAGACATTAATACCCAGTGTAGAGAGACATTAATACCCAGTGTAGAGAGCCTTTAATACCCAGTGTAGAGAACCATTAATACCCAGTGTAGAGAGACACTAATCCCAGTGTAGAGACATTAATACCCAGTGTAGAGAGACATTAATAACCAGTGTAGAGAGCCTTTAATACCCAGTGTAAAGAGACATTAATACCCAGTGTAGAGGCACTAATACCCAGTGCAGAGAGACATTAATACCCAGTGTAGAGAGACATTAATACCCAGTGTAGAGGCACTAATACCCAGTGTAGAGATCCATTAATACCCAGTGTAGAGAGCCATTAATACCCAGTGTAGAGAGACACAAATACCCAGTGTTCAGAGACACTAATTCCCACTGTAGAGAGACACTAATACCCAGTGTACAGAGACATTAATACCAGTGCAGAGAGACACTAATACCCAGTGTAGAGAGACATTAATACCCAGTGTAGAGGCACTCATACCCAGTGTAGAGAGCATTAATACCCAGTGTAGAGGCACTAATACCCAGTGTAGAGAGCCATTAATACCCAGTGTCGAGAGAAATTAGTACCCAGTGTAGAGAGCCATTAATATCCAGTGTAGAGAGACATTAATACCCAGTGTAGAGACACTAATACCCAGTGTAGAGAGCCATTAATACCCAGTGTAGAGGCACTAATACCCAGTGCAGAGAGACATGAATACCCAGTGTAGAGAGACATGAATACCCAGTGTAGAGAGACATTAATACCCAGTGTAGAGAGACATTAATACCCAGTGTAGAGAGACATTAATATCCAGTGTAGAGAGACATTAATACCCAGTGTAGAGACACTAATACCCAGTGTAGAGAGCCATTAATACCCAGTGTAGAGGCACTAATACCCAGTGCAGAGAGACATGAATACCCAGTGTAGAGAGACATGAATACCCAGTGTAGAGAGACATTAATACCCAGTGTAGAGGTACTAATACCCAGTGTAGAGAGACATTATTACCCAGTGTAGAGGCACTAATACCCATTGTAGAGAGCCATTAATACCCAGTGTAGAGAGACATGATTACCCAGTGTAGAGAGACACTAATACCCAGTGTAGAGAGACACTAATACCCAGTGTAGAGAGACACTAATACCCAGTGTAGAGAGACACTGATATCCAGTGTAGAGAGCCATTAATACCCAGTGTAGAGAGCCATTACTACCCAGTGTAGAGAGACATTACTACCCAGTGTAGAGACACATTAATACCCAGTGTAGAGAGACATTAATACCCAGTGTAAAGAGATATTAATACCCAGTGTAGAGATACATTCATACCCAGTGTCGAGAGACATTAATACCCAGTGTAGAGGCACTAATCCCCAGTGTAGAGAGACATTAATATCCAGTGTAGAGAGACATTAATACCCAGTGTAGAGGCACTAATACCCAGTGTAGAGAGCAATTAATACCCAGTGTAGAGAGACATTAATACCCAGTGTAGAGGCACTCATACCCAGTGTAGCGAGCCATTAATACCCAGTGTAGATGCACTAATACCTAGTGTAGAGAGACATTAATACCCAGTGTAGAGAGACATTAATATCCAGTGTAGAGTCACTAATACCCAGTGTAGGGAGACATTATTACCCAGTGTAGAGGCACGAATACCCAGTGTAGAGAGACATTATTACCCAGTGTAGAGAGCCATTAATACCCAGTGCAGAGGCACTAATACCCAGTGTAGAGAGACATTAATACCCAGTGTAGAGAGACATTAATACCCAGTGTACAGAGCCATTAATACCCAGTGTAGAGAGACACAAATACCCAGTGTTCAGAGACACTAATTCCCAGTGTAGAGAGACACTAATACCCAGTGTAGAGAGACATTAATACCCAGTGTAGAGAGACATTAATATCCAGTGTAGAGAGACACTAACACCCAGTGTAGAGAGACATTAATATCCAGTGTAGAGAGACATTAATACCCAGTGTAGAGGCACCTATACCCAGTGTCGAGAGACATTAGTACCCAGTATGTAGAGGCACTAATACCCAGTGTAGAGAGCCATTAATACCCAGTGTAGAGAGACATTAATACCCAGTGTAGAGAGACACTAATACCCAGTGTAGAGAGACACTAATATCCAATGTAGAGAGCCATTAATAGCCAGTGTAGAGAGACATTAATACCCAGTGTAGAGAGCCATTAATACCCAGTGTAGAGAGACATTACTACCCATGGCAGAGACCCATTAATACCCAGTGTAGAGAGACATTATTACCCAGTGTAGAGGCACTAATACACAGTGTGGAGGGCACTAATACCCAGTGTAGAGAAACATTATTACCCAGTGTAGAGAGACATTATTATCCAGTGTAGAGAGACACTAATACCCAGTGTAGAGAGACATTAATACCCAGTGCAGAGAGACTTTAATACCCAGTGTAGAGGCACTAATACCCAGTGTAGAGAGCCATTAATACCCAGTGTAGAGAGACATTAATACCCAGTGTAGAGAGACATTAATACCCAGTGCAGAGAGACACTAATACCCAGTGTAGAGAGACATTACTACCCATGGAAGAGACACATTAATACCCAGTGTAGAGAGACATTAATAACCAGTGTAAAGAGACATTAATACCCAGTGTAGAGATACATTTATACCCAGTGTCGAGAGACATTAATACCCAGTGTAGAGGCACTAATCCCCAGTGTCGAGAGACATTAATATCCAGTGTAGAGAGACATTAATACCCAGTGTAGAGGCACTAATACCCAGTGTCGAGAGCAATTAATACCCAGTGTAGAGATACATTAATACCCAGTGTAGAGGCACTCATACCCAGTGTAGCGAGCCATTAATACCCAGTGTAGATGCACTAATACCTAGTGTAGAGAGACATTAATAGCCAGTGTAGAGAGACATTAATATCCAGTGTAGAGGCACGAATACCCAGTGTAGAGAGACATTATTACCCAGTGTAGAGAGCCATTAATACCCAGTGCAGAGGCACTAATACCCAGTGTAGAGAGACATTAATACCCAGTGTAGAGAGACATTAATACCCAGTGTACAGAGCCATTAATACCCAGTGTAGAGAGACACAAATACCCAGTGTTCAGAGACACTAATTCCCAGTGTAGAGAGACATTACTACCCATGGCAGAGACCCATTAATACCCAGTGTAGAGAGACATTATTACCCAGTGTAGAGGCACTAATACACAGTGTGGAGGGCACTAATACCCAGTGTAGAGAAACATTATTACCCAGTGTAGAGAGACATTATTATCCAGTGTAGAGAGACACTAATACCCAGTGTAGAGAGACATTAATACCCAGTGCAGAGAGACTTTAATACCCAGTGTAGAGGCACTAATACCCAGTGTAGAGAGCCATTAATACCCAGTGTAGAGAGACATTAATACCCAGTGTAGAGAGACATTAATACCCAGTGCAGAGAGACACTAATACCCAGTGTAGAGAGACATTACTACCCATGGAAGAGACACATTAATACCCAGTGTAGAGAGACATTAATAACCAGTGTAAAGAGACATTAATACCCAGTGTAGAGATACATTTATACCCAGTGTCGAGAGACATTAATACCCAGTGTAGAGGCACTAATCCCCAGTGTCGAGAGACATTAATATCCAGTGTAGAGAGACATTAATACCCAGTGTAGAGGCACTAATACCCAGTGTCGAGAGCAATTAATACCCAGTGTAGAGATACATTAATACCCAGTGTAGAGGCACTCATACCCAGTGTAGCGAGCCATTAATACCCAGTGTAGATGCACTAATACCTAGTGTAGAGAGACATTAATAGCCAGTGTAGAGAGACATTAATATCCAGTGTAGAGGCACGAATACCCAGTGTAGAGAGACATTATTACCCAGTGTAGAGAGCCATTAATACCCAGTGCAGAGGCACTAATACCCAGTGTAGAGAGACATTAATACCCAGTGTAGAGAGACATTAATACCCAGTGTACAGAGCCATTAATACCCAGTGTAGAGAGACACAAATACCCAGTGTTCAGAGACACTAATTCCCAGTGTAGAGAGACACTAATACCCAGTGTAGAGAGACATTAATACCCAGTGTAGAGAGACATTAATATCCAGTGTAGAGAGACACTAATACCCAGTGTAGAGAGACATTAATATCCAGTGTAGAGAGACATTAATACCCAGTGTAGAGGCACCTATACCCAGTGTCGAGAGACATTAGTACCCAGTGTAGAGAGCCATTAATACCCAGTATGTAGAGGCACTAATACCCAGTGTGGAGAGCCATTAATACCCAGTGTAGAGAGACATTAATACCCAGTGTAGAGAGACATTAATACCCAGTGTAGAGAGACACTAATACCCAGTGTAGAGAGACACTAATATCCAGTGCAGAGAGCCATTAATAGCCAGTGTAGAGCGACATTAATACCCAGTGTAGAGAGCCATTAATACCCAGTGTAGAGAGACATTACTACCCATGGAAGAGACACATTAATACCCAGTGTAGAGAGACATTATTACCCAGTGTAGAGGCACTAATACACAGCGTGGAGGGCACTAATACCCAGTGTAGAGAAACATTATTACCCAGTGTAGAGAGACATTATTATCCAGTGTAGAGAGACACTAATACCCAGTGTAGAGAGACATTAATACCCAGTGTAGAGAGACATTAATACCCAGTGTAGAGGCACTAATACCCAGTGTAGAGAGCCATTAATACCCAGTGTAGAGAGACATTAATACCCAGTGTAGAGAGACACTAATATACAGTGTAGAGGGACATTAATACCCAGTGTAGAGAGACACTAATACCCAGTGTAGAGAGACACTAATACCCAGTGTAGAGAGACATTAATACCCAGTGTAGAGAGCACTAATACCCAGTGTAGAGAGACAATAACACCCAGTGTAGAGAGACACTAATACCCAGTGTAGAGAGACATTAATACCCAGTGTAGAGAGACATTCATACCCAGTGTAGAGAGACACTCATACCCAGTGTAGAGAGCATTAATACCCAGTGTAAAGGCACTAATACCCAGTGTAGAGAGCCATTAATACCCAGTGTCGAGAGACATTAGTACCCAGTGTAGAGAGCCATGAATACCCAGTGTAGAGAGGCATTAATACCCAGTGTAGAGCCATTAATAACCCGTGCAGAGAGCCATTAATACCCAGTGTAGAGAGACATTAATACCCAGTGTAGAGAGACATTAATACCCAGTGCAGAGAGACACTAATATCCAGTGCAGAGAGACATTAATACGCAGTGTAGAGAGCCATTAATACCCAGTGTAGAGAGACATTAATACCCAGTGCAGAGAGCCATTAATACCCAGTGTAGAGAGACATTAATACCCAGTGCAGAGGCACTAATACCCAGTGTAGAGAGATATTAATACCCAGTGTAGAGAGACATTAATACCCAGTGTAGAGGCACTAATACCCAGTGTAGAGAGCCATTAATACCCAGTGTAGAGAGCCATTAATGCCCAGTGTAGAGAGCCATTTATACCCAGTGTAGAGAGACACAAATACCCAGTGTTCAGAGACACTAATTCCCAGTGTAGAGAGACACTAATACCCAGTGTAGAGAGACATTAATACCCAGTGTAGAGATACATTTATACCCAATGTCGAGAGACATTAATACCCAGTGTAGAGAGACATTAATACCCAGTGTAGAGGCACTCATACCCAGTGCAGAGAGCATTAATACCCAGTGTAGAGGCACTAATACCCAGTGTCGAGAGCCATTAATACCCAGTGTCGAGAGACATTAGTACCCAGTGTAGAGAGCCATTAATACCCAGTGTAGAGAGACATTAATACCCAGTGTAGAGAGCACTAATACCCAGTGTAGAGAGACATTAATACCCAGTGTAGAGAGACACTAATACCCAGTGTAGAGAGACATCAGTGTAGAGAGACATTAATACCTAGTGTAGAGAGCCATTAATAACCAGTGTGGAGAGACCTTAATACCCAGTGTAGAGAGACATTAATACCCAGTGTAGAGAGACATTAATACCCAGTGTAGAGAGACATTAATACCCAGTGTAGAGAGACACTAATACACAGTGTAGAGGGACATTAATACTGAGTGTAGGGAGACATTAATACCCAGTGTAGAGAGACACTAATATACAGTGTAGAGGGACATTAATACCCAGTGTAGAGAGACACTAATACACAGTGTAGAGGGACATTAATACCCAGTGTAGAGAGACATTAATACCCAGTGTAGAGAGACACTAATACACAGTGTAGAGGGACATTAATACCCAGTGTAGAGAGACATTAATACCCAGTGTAGAGGGACATTAATACACAGTGTAGAGAGACATTAATACCCAGTGTAGAGAGACATTAATACCCAGTGTAGAGAGCACTAATACCCAGTGTAGAGAGACAATAACACCCAGTGTAGAGAGACACTAATACCCAGTGTAGAGAGACATTAATATCCAGTGTAGAGGCCCTCACACCCAGTGTAGAGAGCATTAATACCCAGTGTAGAGGCACTAATACCCAGTGTAGAGAGCCATTAATACCCAGTGTCGAGAGACATTAGTACCCAGTGTAGAGAGCCATGAATACCCAGTGTAGAGAAACATTAATACCCAGTGTAGAGCCATTAATACCCAGTGCAGAGAGCCATTAATACCCAGTGTAGAGAGACATTAATACCCAGTGTAGAGAGACACTAATACCCAGTGTAGAGGCACTAATACCAATTGTAGAGAGACATTATTACCCAGTATAGAGGCACTAATACCCAGTGTAGAGAGACATTATTACCCACTGTAGAGACCCATTAATACCCAGTGTAGAGGCACTAATACCCAGTGTAGAGAGACATTAATACCCAGTGTAGAGGTACTAATGACCAGTGTAGAGAGCATTATTACCCAGTGTAGAGAGCCATTAATCCCAGTGTAGAGAGGCATTATTACCCAGTGTAGAGAGACACTAATACCCAGTGTAGAGGCACTAATACCCATTGTAGAGAGACATTAATACCCAGTGTAGAGAGACATTATTACCCAGTGTAGAGAGCCATTAATATCCAGTGTAGAGAAACATTAATACCCAGTGTAGATGCACTAATACCTCGTGTAGAGAGACATTAATACCCAGTGGAGAGAGACATTAATAACCAGTGGAGAGAGACATTAATACCCACTGTAGAGAGACATTAATACCCAGTGTAGAGAGACATTAATACCCAGTGTAGAGAGACATTAATACCCAGTGTACAGAGACATTAATACCCAGTGTAGAGGCACTAATACCCAGTGTAGAGAGACATTATTATCCAGTGCAGAGAGACACTAATATCCAGTGCAGAGAGACATTATTACCCAGTGTAGAGAGACACTAATACCCAGTATAGAGGCACTAATACCCAGTGTAGAGAGACATTATTACCCACTGTAGAGACCCATTAATACCCAGTGTAGAGAGACATTAATACCCAGTGTAGAGGTACTAATAACCAGTGTAGAGAGCATTATTACCCAGTGTAAAGAGCCATTAATCCCAGTGTAGAGAGACATTATTACCCAGTGTAGAGAGGCACTAATACCCAGTGTAGAGGCACTAATACCCAGTGTAGAGAGACATTAATACCCAGTGTAGAGAGACATTATTACCCAGTGTAGAGAGCCATTAATATCCAGTGTAGAGAAACATTAAAACCCAGTGTAGGGGCACTAATACCCAGTGGAGAGAGACATTAATACCCAGTGGAGAGATACATTAATAACCAGTGGAGAGAGACATTAATACCCACTTTAGAGAGACATTAATACCCAGTGTAGAGAGACATTAATACCCAGTGTAGAGAGACATTAATACCCAGTGTCGGGGCACTAATACCCAGTGTAGAGAGACATTATTACCCAGTGCAGAGAGACACTAATATCCAGTGCAGAGAGACATTAATACCCAGTGTAGAGAGACATTAATACGCAGCATAGAGAGACATTAATACCCAGTGTAGAGAGCCTTAAATACCCAGTGTAGAGAACCATTAATACCCAGTGTAGAGAGACACTAATCCCAGTGTAGAGACATTAATACCCAGTGTAGAGAGACATTAATACCCAGTGTAGAGAGCCATTAATACCCAGTGTAAAGAGACATTAATACCCAGTGTAGAGGCACTAATACCCAGTGCAGAGAGACATTAATACCCAGTGTAGAGAGACATTAATACCCAGTGTAGAGGCACTAATACCCAGTGTAGAGATCCATTAATACCCAGTGTAGAGAGCCATTAATACCCAGTGTAGAGAGACACAAATACCCAGTGTTCAGAGACACTAATTCCCACTGTAGAGAGACACTAATACCCAGTGTAGAGAGACATTAATACCAGTGCAGAGAGACACTAATACCCAGTGTAGAGAGACATTAATACCCAGTGTAGAGATACATTTATACCCAGTGTCGAGAGACATTAATACCCAGTGTAGAGAGACATTAATACCCAGTGTAGAGGCACTCATACCCAGTGTAGAGAGCATTAATACCCAGTGTAGAGGCACTAATATCCAGTGTAGAGAGCCATTAATACCCAGTGTCGAGAGAAATTAGTACCCAGTGTAGAGAGCCATTAATACCCAGTGTAGAGAGACATTAATACTCAGTGTAGAGCCATTAATACCCAGTGTAGAGATCCATTAATACCCAGTGTAGAGAGCCATTAATACCCAGTGTAGAGAGACACAAATACCCAGTGTTCAGAGACACTAATTCCCACTGTAGAGAGACACTAATACCCAGTGTAGAGAGACATTAATACCAGTGCAGAGAGACACTAATACCCAGTGTAGAGAGACATTAATACCAGTGCAGAGAGACACTAATACCCAGTGTAGAGAGACATTAATACCCAGTGTAGAGATACATTTATACCCAGTGTCGAGAGACATTAATACCCAGTGTAGAGAGACATTAATACCCAGTGTAGAGGCACTCATACCCAGTGTAGAGAGCATTAATACCCAGTGTAGAGGCACTAATATCCAGTGTAGAGAGCCATTAATACCCAGTGTCGAGAGAAATTAGTACCCAGTGTAGAGAGCCATTAATACCCAGTGTAGAGAGACATTAATACTCAGTGTAGAGCCATTAATACCCAGTGTAGAGAGACACAAATACCCAGTGTTCAGAGACACTAATTCGCAGTGTAGAGAGACACTAATACCCAGTGTAGAGAGACATTAATACCAGTGCAGAGAGGCACTAATACCCAGTGCAGAGAGATATTCATACCCAGTGTAGAGGCACTCATACCCAGTGTAGAGAGCATTAATACCCAGTGTAGAGGCACTAATACCCAGTGTAGAGAGCCATTAATACCCAGTGTCGAGAGAAATTAGTACCCAGTGTAGAGAGCCATTAATACCCAGTGTAGAGAGAGATTGATACTCAGTGTAGAGCCATTAATAACCAGTGCAGAGAGCCATTAATACCCAGTGTAGAGAGACATTAATACCCAGTGTAGAGAGATATTATTACCCAGTGTAGAGGCACTAATACCCAGTGTAGAGAGACATTAATACCCAGTGTAGAGAGGCATTAATACTCAGTGTAGAGAGGCATTAATACCCAGTGTAGAGAGACATTAATACCCAGTGTAGAGTCACTAATACCCAGTGTAGTGAGACATTATTACCCAGTATAGAGCCACTAATACCCAGTGTAGAGAGACATTATTACCCACTGTAGAGACCCATTAATACCCAGTGTAGAGGCACTAATACCCAGCGTAGAGAGACATTAATACCCAGTGTAGAGAGACATTAATACCCAGTGTCGAGGTACTAATAACCAGTGTAGAGAGCATTATTACCCAGTGTAGAGAGCCATTAATCCCAGTGTAGAGAAACATTATTACCCAGTGTAGGGAGACACTAATACCCAGTGTAGAGGCACTAATACCCAGTGTAGAGAGACATTAATACCCAGTGTAGAGAGACATTATTACCCAGTGTAGAGAGCCATTAATATCCAGTGTAGAGAAACATTAATACCCAGTGTAGAGGCACTAATACCCCGCGTAGAGAGACATTAATACCCAGTGGAGAGAGACATTAATAACTAGTGGAGAGAGACATTCATACCCACTGTAGAGAGACATTAATACCCAGTGTAGCGAGACATTAATACCCAGTGTAGAGAGACATTAATACCCAGTGTAGAGGCACTAATACCCAGTGTAGAGAGACATTATTACCCAGTGCAGAGAGACACTAATATCCAGTGCAGAGAGACATTAATACCCAGTGTAGAGAGACATTAATACCCAGTGTAGAGAGACACAAATACCCAGTGTAGACAGACATTAATACCCAGTGTGGAGAGCCATTAATACCCAGTGTAGAGGCTCTAATACCCAGTGTAGAGAGACATTAATACCCAGTGTAGAGGGGCATTATTACCCAGTGTAGAGAGACATTATTACCCAGTGTAGAGAGACATTATTACCCAGTGCAGAGAGACATTATCACCCAGTGCAGAGAGATGTTATTACCCAGTGTAGAGGCACTAATACCCAGTGTAGAGAGCCATTAATACCCCGTGTAGAGAGCCATTAATACCCAGTGTAGAGAGCCATTAATACCCAGTGTAGAGAGACACAAATACCCAGTGTTCAGAGACACTATTTCCCAGTGTCGAGAGACATTAATACCCAGTGTAGAGAGCCATTAATACCCAGTGTAGAGGCACTCATACCCAGTGTAGAGAGACATTAATACCCAGTGTAGAGGCACTAATACCCAGTGTAGAGAGCCATTAATACCCTGTGTAGAGAGACATTAATACCCAGTGTAGAGAGACATTAATACCCAGTGTAGAGAGACATTAATACCCAGTGTAGAGGCACTAATACCCAGTGTAGAGAGACATTATTACCCAGTGCAGAGAGACACTAATATCCAGTGCAGAGAGACATTAATACCCAGTGTAGAAAGACATTAATACCCAGTATAGAGAGACATTAATACCCAGTGTAGAGAGCCTTTAATACCCAGTGTAGAGAGCCATTAATACCCAGTGTAGAGAGACACTAATACCCTGTGTAGAGACATTAATACCCAGTCTAGAGAGACATTAATACCCAGTGTAGAGAGCCATTAATACCCAGTGTAGAGAGCCATTAATACCCAGTGTAGAGATACATTAATACCCAGTGTAGAGGCACTAATAACCAGTGTAGAGAGACATTAATACCCAGTGTAGAGAGACATTAATACCCAGTGTAGAGGCACTAACACCCAGTGTAGAGAGCCATTAATACCCAGTGTAGAGAGCCATTAATACCCAGTGTAGAGAGCCACAAATACCCAGTGTTCAGAGACACTAATTCCCAGTGTAGAGAGACACTAATACCCAGTGTAGAGAGACATTAATACCCAGTGTAGAGAGACACTAATACCCAGTGTAGAGAGACATTAATACCCAATGTAGAGATACATTTATACCCAGTGTCGAGAGACATTAATACCCAGTGTAGAGAGACATTAATACCCAGTGTAGAGGCACTCATACCCAGTGTAGAGAGACACAAATACCCAGTGTAGACAGACATTAATACCCAGTATGGAGAGCCATTAATACCCAGTGTAGAGAGACATTAATACCCAGTGTAGAGGCACTCATACCCAGTGTAGAGAGACACAAATACCCAGTGTAGACAGACATTAATACCCAGTATGGAGAGCCATTAATACCCAGTGTAGAGGCTCTAATACCCAGTGTAGAGAGACATTAATACCCAGTGTAGAGGGACATTATTACCCAGTGTAGAGAGACACAAATACCCAGTGTTCAGAGACACTATTTCCCAGTGTCGAGAGACATTAATACCCAGTGTAGAGAGCCATTAATACCCAGTGTAGAGGCACTCATACCCAGTGTAGAGAGACATTAATACCCAGTGTAGAGAGCCATTAATACCCAGTGTACAGAGGCACTAATACTCAGTGTAGAGAGACATTAATACCCAGTGTAGAGGTTCTAATACCCAGTGTAGAGAGACATTATTACCCAGTGTAGAGGGACATTATTACCCAGCGTAGAGAGACATTATTACCCAGTGTAGAGAGACAATATTACCCAGTGCAGAGAGACATTATCACCCAGTGCAGAGAGATGTTATTACCCAGTGTAGAGGCACTATTACCCAGTGTAGAGAGACATTAATACCCAGTGTAGAGGCACTAATACCCCGTGTAGAGAGCCATTAATACCCCGTGTAGAGAGCCATTAATACCCAGTGTAGAGAGCCATTAATACCCAGTGTAGAGAGACACAAATACCCAGTGTTCAGAGACACTATTTCCCAGTGTCGAGAGACATTAATACCCAGTGTAGAGGCACTAATCCCCAGTGTAGAGAGACATTAATATCCAGTGTAGAGAGACATTAATACCCAGTGTAGAGGCACTAATACCCAGTGTAGCGAGCCATTAATACCCAATGTAAATGCACTAATACCTAGTGTAGAGAGACATTAATACCCAGTGTAGAGAGACATTAATATCCAGTGTAGAGTCACTAATACCCAGTGTAGGGAGACATTATTACCCAGTGTAGAGGCACGAATACCCAGTGTAGAGAGACATTATTACCCAGTGTAGAGAGCCTTTAATACCCAGTGCAGAGGCACTAATACCCAGTGTAGAGAGACATTAATACCCAGTGTAGAGAGACATTAATACCCAGTGTACAGAGCCATTAATACCCAGTGTAGAGAGACACAAATACCCAGTGTTCAGAGACACTACTTCCCAGTGTAGAGAGACACTAATACCCAGTGTGGAGAGACATTAATATCCAGTGTAGAGAGACATTAATATCCAGTGTAGAGAGACACAAATACCCAGTGTCGAGAGACATTAATACCCAGTGTAGAGGCACTGATCCCCAGTGTAGAGGGACATTAATATCCAGTGTAGAGATACATGAATACCCAGTGTAGAGGCACTAATACCCAGTGTAGAGAGCAATTAATACCCAGTGTAGAGAGACATTATTACCAGTGTAGAGAGACACTAATACCCAGTGTAGAGAGTCACTAATACCCAGTGTAGAAAGACATTAATACCCAGTGTAGAGGGACATTAATGCCCAGTGTAGAGAGACATTAATACCCAGTGTAGAGAGCCATTAATACCCAGTGTACAGAGGCACTAATACTCAGTGTAGAGAGACATTAATACCCAGTGTAGAGGTTCTAATACCCAGTGTAGAGAGACATTATTACCCAGTGTAGAGGGACATTATTACCCAGTGTAGAGAGACATTATTACCCAGTGTAGAGAGACAATATTACCCAGTGCAGAGAGACATTATCACCCAGTGCAGAGAGATGTTATTACCCAGTGTAGAGGCACTATTACCCAGTGTAGAGAGACATTAATACCCAGTGTAGAGGCACTAATACCCAGTATAGAGAGCCATTAATACCCCGTGTAGAGAGCCATTAATACCCAGTGTAGAGAGCCATTAATACCCAGTGTAGAGAGACACAAATACCCAGTGTTCAGAGACACTATTTCCCAGTGTCGAGAGACATTAATACCCAGTGTAGAGGCACTAATCCCCAGTGTAGAGAGACATTAATATCCAGTGTAGAGAGACATTAATACCCAGTGTAGAGGCACTAATATCCAGTGTAGCGAGCCATTAATACCCAATGTAAATGCACTAATACCTAGTGTAGAGAGACATTAATACCCAGTGTAGAGAGACATTAATATCCAGTGTAGAGTCACTAATACCCAGTGTAGGGAGACATTATTACCCAGTGTAGAGGCACGAATACCCAGTGTAGAGAGACATTATTACCCAGTGTAGAGAGCCTTTAATACCCAGTGCAGAGGCACTAATACCCAGTGTAGAGAGACATTAATACCCAGTGTAGAGAGACACAAATACCCAGTGTAGACAGACATTAATACCCAGTATGGAGAGCCATTAATACCCAGTGTAGAGGCTCTAATACCCAGTGTAGAGAGACATTAATACCCAGTGTAGAGGGACATTATTACCCAGTGTAGAGGGACACAAATACCCAGTGTTCAGAGACACTATTTCCCAGTGTCGAGAGACATTAATACCCAGTGTAGAGAGCCATTAATACCCAGTGTAGAGGCACTCATACCCAGTGTAGAGAGACATTAATACCCAGTGTAGAGAGCCATTAATACCCAGTGTACAGAGGCACTAATACTCAGTGTAGAGAGACATTAATACCCAGTGTAGAGGTTCTAATACCCAGTGTAGAGAGACATTATTACCCAGTGTAGAGGGACATTATTACCCAGTGTAGAGAGACATTATTACCCAGTGTAGAGAGACAATATTACCCAGTGCAGAGAGACATTATCACCCAGTTCAGAGAGATGTTATTACCCAGTGTAGAGACACTATTACCCAGTGTAGAGAGACATTAATACCCAGTGTAGAGGCACTAATACCCAGTATAGAGAGCCATTAATACCCCGTGTAGAGAGCCATTAATACCCAGTGTAGAGAGCCATTAATACCCAGTGTAGAGAGACACAAATACCCAGTGTTCAGAGACACTATTTCCCAGTGTCGAGAGACATTAATACCCAGTGTAGAGGCACTAATCCCCAGTGTAGAGAGACATTAATATCCAGTGTAGAGGGACATTAATACCCAGTGTAGAGGCACTAATACCCAGTGTAGCGAGCCATTAATACCCAATGTAAATGCACTAATACCTAGTGTAGAGAGACATTAATACCCAGTGTAGAGAGACATTAATATCCAGTGTAGAGTCACTAATACCCAGTGTAGGGAGACATTATTACCCAGTGTAGAGGCACGAATACCCAGTGTAGAGAGACATTATTACCCAGTGTAGAGAGCCTTTAATACCCAGTGCAGAGGCACTAATACCCAGTGTAGAGAGACATTAATACCCAGTGTAGAGAGACATTAATACCCAGTGTACAGAGCCATTAATACCCAGTGTAGAGAGACACAAATACCCAGTGTTCAGAGACACTACTTCCCAGTGTAGAGAGACACTAATACCCAGTGTAGAGAGACATTAATATCCAGTGTAGAGAGACATTAATATCCAGTGTAGAGAGACACAAATACCCAGTGTCGAGAGACATTAATACCCAGTGTAGAGGCACTGATCCCCAGTGTAGAGGGACATTAATATCCAGTGTAGAGATACATGAATACCCAGTGTAGAGGCACTAATACCCAGTGTAGAGAGCAATTAATACCCAGTGTAGAGAGACATTATTACCAGTGTAGAGAGACACTAATACCCAGTGTAGAGAGTCACTAATACCCAGTGTAGAAAGACATTAATACCCAGTGTAGAGGGACATTAATGCCCAGTGTAGAGAGACATTAATACCCAGTGTAGAGGCACCTATACCCAGTGTCGAGAGACATTAGTACCCAGTGTAGAGAGCCATTAATACCCAGTGTAGAGAGACATTAATACCCAGTGTAGAGGCACTAATACCCAGTGTAGAGAGCCATTAATACCCAGTGTAGAGAGACATTAATACCCAGTGTAGAGAGTCACTAATACCCAGTGTAGAAAGACATTAATACCCAGTGTAGAGGGACATTAATGCCCAGTGTAGAGAGACATTAATACCCAGTGTAGAGGCACCTATACCCAGTGTCGAGAGACATTAGTACCCAGTGTAGAGAGCCATTAATACCCAGTGTAGAGAGACATTAATACCCAGTGTAGAGGCACTAATACCCAGTGTAGAGAGCCATTAATACCCAGTGTAGAGAGACATTAATACCCAGTGTAGAGAGACATTAATACCCAGTGTAGAGAGACATTAATACCCAGTGTAGAGCGCCATTAATACCCAGTGTAGAGAGACATTACTACCCAGTGTAGAGACACATTAATACCCAGTGTAGAGAGACATTAATACCCAGTGTAAAGAGATATTAATACCCAGTGTAGAGATACATTCATACCCAGTGTCGAGAGACATTAATACCCAGTGTAGAGGCACTAATCCCCAGTGTAGAGAGACATTAATACCCAGTGTAGAGAGACATTAATACCCAGTGTAGAGAGACATTAATACCCAGTGTAGAGGCACTCATACCCAGTGTAGCGAGCCATTAATACCCAGTGTAGATGCACTAATACCTAGTGTAGAGAGACATTAATACCCAGTGTAGAGAGACATTAATATCCAGTGTAGAGTCACTAATACCCAGTGTAGGGAGACATTGTTACCCAGTGTAGAGGCACGAATACCCAGTGTAGAGAGACATTATTACCCAGTGTAGAGAGCCATTAATACCCAGTGCAGAGGCACTAATACCCAGTGTAGAGAGACATTAATACCCAGTGTAGAGAGACATTAATACCCAGTGTACAGATCCATTAATACCCAGTGTAGAGAGACACAAATACCCAGTGTTCAGAGACACCAATTCCCAGTGTAGAGAGACACTAATACCCAGTGTAGAGAGACATTGATACCCAGTGTAGAGAGACATTAATATCCAGTGTAGAGAGACATTAATATCCAGTGTAGAGAGACATTAATATCCAGTGTAGAGAAACATCAATACCCAGTGTAGAGGCACCTATACCCAGTGTCGAGAGACATTAGTACCCAGTGTAGAGAGCCATTAATACCCAGTATGTAGAGGCACTAATACCAAGTGTAGAGGGCCATTAATACCCAGTGTAGAGAGACATTAATACCCAGTGTAGAGAGACATTAATACACAGTGTCGAGAGACACTAATACCCAGTGTAGAGAGACACTAATATCCAGTGTAGAGAGCCATTAATAGCCAGTGTAGAGAGACAATAATACCCAGTGTAGAGAGCCATTAATACCCAGTGTAGAGAGACATTACTACCCATGGAAGAGACACATTAATACCCAGTGTAGAGAGACATTATTACCCAGTGTAGAGGCACTAATACCCAGTGTGGAGGGCACTAATACCCAGTGTAGAGAAACATTATTATCCAGTGTAGAGAGACATTATTATCCAGTGTAGAGAGACATTATTATCCAGTGTAGAGAGACACTAATACCCAGTGTAGAGAGACATTAATACCCAGTGTAGAGAGACATTAATACCCAGTGTAGAGGCACTAATACCCAGTGTATAGAGCCATTAATACCCAGTGTAGAGAGATATTAATACCCAGTGTAGAGAGACATTAATACCCAGTGTAGAGAGACACTGATATCCAGTGTAGAGAGCCATTAATGCCCAGTGTAGAGAGACATTAATACCCATGGAAGATACACATTAATACCCAGTGTAGAGAGACATTAATAACCAGTGTAAAGAGACATTAATACCCAGTGTAGAGATACATTTATCCCCAGTGTCGAGAGGCATTAATACCCAGTGTAGAGGCACTAATCCCCAGTGTCGAGAGACATTAATATCCAGTGTAGAGAGACATTAATACCCAGTGTAGAGGCACTAATACCCAGTGTAGAGAGCAATTAATACCCAGTGTAGAGAGACATTAATACCCAGTGTAGAGGCACTCATACCCAGTGTAGCGAGCCATTAATACCCAGTGCAGATGCACTAATACCTAGTGTAGAGAGACATTAATACCCAGTGTAGAGAGACATTAATATCCAGTGTAGAGTCACTTATACCCAGTGTAGGGAGACATTATTACCCAGTGTAGAGGCACGAATACCCAGTGTAGAGAGACATTATTACCCAGTGTAGAGAGCCATTAATACCCAGTGTTCAGAGATACTAATACCCAGTGTAGAGAGACACTAATACCCAGTGTAGAGAGACATTAATACCCAGTGTAGAGAGACATTAATATCCAGTGTAGAGAGACACTAATACCCAGTGTAGAGAGACATTAATACCCAGTGTAGAGATACATTTATCCCCAGTGTCGAGAGGCATTAATACCCAGTGTAGAGGCACTAATCCCCAGTGTCGAGAGACATTAATATCCAGTGTAGAGAGACATTAATACCCAGTGTAGAGGCACTAATACCCAGTGTAGAGAGCAATTAATACCCAGTGTAGAGAGACATTAATACCCAGTGTAGAGGCACTCATACCCAGTGTAGCGAGCCATTAATACCCAGTGCAGATGCACTAATACCTAGTGTAGAGAGACATTAATACCCAGTGTAGAGAGACATTAATATCCAGTGTAGAGTCACTTATACCCAGTGTAGGGAGACATTATTACCCAGTGTAGAGGCACGAATACCCAGTGTAGAGAGACATTATTACCCAGTGTAGAGAGCCATTAATACCCAGTGTTCAGAGATACTAATTCCCAGTGTAGAGAGACACTAATACCCAGTGTAGAGAGACATTAATACCCAGTGTAGAGAGACATTAATAACCAGTGTAAAGAGACATTAATACCCAGTGTAGAGATACATTTATCCCCAGTGTCGAGAGGCATTAATACCCAGTGTAGAGGCACTAATCCCCAGTGTCGAGAGACATTAATATCCAGTGTAGAGAGACATTAATACCCAGTGTAGAGGCACTAATACCCAGTGTAGAGAGCAATTAATACCCAGTGTAGAGAGACATTACTACCCAGTGTAGAGGCACTCATACCCAGTGTAGCGAGCCATTAATACCCAGTGCAGATGCACTAATACCTAGTGTAGAGAGACATTAATACCCAGTGTAGAGAGACATTAATATCCAGTGTAGAGTCACTTATACCCAGTGTAGGGAGACATTATTACCCAGTGTAGAGGCACGAATACCCAGTGTAGAGAGACATTATTACCCAGTGTAGAGAGCCATTAATACCCAGTGTTCAGAGATACTAATTCCCAGTGTAGAGAGACACTAATACCCAGTGTAGAGAGACATTAATACCCAGTGTAGAGAGACATTAATATCCAGTGTAGAGAGACACTAATACCCAGTGTCGAGAGACATTAATACCCAGTGTAGAGGCACTAATCCCCAGTGTAGAGGGACATTAATATCCAGTGTAGAGAGACATTAATACCCAGTGTAGAGGCACTAATACCCAGTGTAGAGAGCAATTAATACCCAGTGTAGAGAGACATTATTACCCAGTGTAGAGAGACACTAATACCCAGTGTAGAGAGTCACTAATACCCAGTGTAGAGAGACATTAATACCCAGTGTAGAGGGACATTAATGCCCAGTGTAGATACACATTAATACCCAGTGTAGAGGCACCTATACCCAGTGTCGAGAGACATTAGTACCCAGTGTAGAGAGCCATTAATACCCAGTGTAGAGAGCCATTAATACCCAGTGTAGAGAGCCATTAATACCCAGTGTAGAGAGCCATTAATACCCAGTGTAGAGAGACATTAATACCCAGTGTAGAGAGACATTAATACCCAGTGTAGAGAGACACTAATACCCAGTGTAGAGAGACACTAATATCCAGTGTAGAGAGCCATTAATACCCAGTGTAGAGAGACATTAATACCCAGTGTAGAGAGCCATTAATACCCAGTGTAGAGAGCCATTAATACCCAGTGTAGAGAGACATTACTACCCATGGAAGAGACACATTAATACCCAGTGTAGAGAGATATTATTACCCAGTGTAGAGGCACTAATACTCAGTGTGGAGGGCACTAATACCCAGTGTAGAGAAACATTATTATCCAGTGTAGAGAGACATTATTATCCAGTGTAGAGAGACATTAATACCCAGTGTAGAGAGACATTAATACCCAGTGTAGAGAGACATTAATACACAGTGTAGAGGAACTAATACCCGGTGTAGAGAGACGTTATTACCCACTGGAGAGGCACTGATACCCAGTGTAGAGAGACACTAATACCCAGTGTAGAGAGACATTAATATCCAGTGTAGAGAGACATTAATACCCAGTGTCGAGAAACACTAATACCCAGTGTAGAGAGACATTAATACCCAGTGTAGAGAGACATTAATACCAGTGTAGAGAGCCATTAATACCCAGTGTAGAGAGACACAAATACCCAGTGTAGAGAGACTTTAATACCCTGTGTGGAGTGCCATTAATACCCAGTGTAGAGAGCCATTAATACCCAGTGTACAGAGGCACTAATACCCATTGTAGAGAGACATTAATACCCAGTGTAGAGGATCTAATACCCAGTGTAGAGAGACATTAATACCCTGTGTAGAGAGCCATTAATACCCAGTGTCGAGAGCCATTAATACCCAGTGTACAGAGGCACTAATACCCAGTGTAGAGAGACATTAATACCCAGTGTAGAGACTCTAATACCCAGTGTAGAGAGACATTAATACCCAGTGTAGAGGGACATTAATACCCAGTGTAGAGGGACATTATTACCCAGTGTAGAGAGACATTATTACCCAGTGTAGAGAGACATTATTACCCAGTGCAGAGAGACATTATTACCCAGTGCAGAGAGATGTTATTACCCAGTGTAGAGGCACTAATACCCAGTGTAGAGAGACACTAATACCCAGTGTAGAGGCACTAATACCCAGTGTAGAGAGCCATTAATACCCCGTGTAGAGAGCCATTAATACCCAGTGTAGAGACCCATTAATACACAGTGTAGAGAAACACAAATACCCAGTGTTCAGAGACACTATTTCCCAGTGTAGAGAAACACTAATACCCAGTGTAGAGAGACATTAATACCCAGTGTAGAGAGACATTAATATCCAGTGTAGAGAGACATTAATACCCAGTGTAGAGGCACTAATACCCAGTGTAGAGAGCAATTAATACCCAGTATAGAGAGACATTAATACCCAGTGTAGAGGCACTCATAAACAGTGTAGCGAGCCATTCATACCCAGTGTTGATGCACTAATACCAAGTGTAGAGAGACATTAATACCCAGTGTAGAGAGACATCAATACCCAGTGTAGAGTTACTAATACCCAGTGTAGGGAGACATTATTACCCAGTGTAGACGCACGAATACCCAGTGTAGAGAGACATTATTACCCAGTGTAGAGAGCCATTAATACCCAGTGCAGAGGCACTAATACCCAGTGTAGAGAGACATTCATACCCAGTGTAGAGAGACATTAATACCCAGTGTACAGAGCCATTAATACCCAGTGTAGAGAGACACAAATACCCAGTGTTCAGAGACACTAATTCCCAGTGTAGAGGGACACTAATACCCAGTGTAGAGAGACATTAATACCCAGTGTGGAGAAACATTAATATCCAGTGTAGAGAGACACTAATACCCAGTGTAGAGAGACATTAATACCTAGTGTAGAGATACATTTATACCCAGTGTCGAGAGACATTAATACCCAGTGTAGAGGGGCATTTATACCCAGTGTAGAGAGAAATAATACCCAGTGTAGAGGGACATTAATACCCAGTGTAGAGTGACATTAATACCCAATGTGCAGAGAAATAATACCCAGTATAGAGAGACATTAATACCCAGTGTAGTGAGACACTAATACCCAGTGTAGAGAGACATTAATACCCAGTGTAGAGAGAAATAATACCCAGTGTAGAAAGAAATAATACCCAGTGTAGAGGGACATTAATACCCAGTGTAGAGAGAAATAATACCCAGTGTAGAGAGACATTAATACCCAGTGTAGAGAGACATTAACACCCAGTGTATAGAGCACTAATACCCAGTGTAGAGAGACATTTATACCCAGTGTATAGAGATACTAATACCCAGTGTAGAGAGACATTAATACCCAATGTGCAGAGAAATAATACCCAGTATCGAGAGACATTAATACCCAGTGTAGAGAGACACTAATACCCAGTGTAGAGAGACATTAATACCCAGTGTAGAGAGAAATAATACCCAGAGTAGAAAGAAATAATACCCAGTGTAGAGAGACATTAATACCCATTGTAGAGAGAAATAATACCCAGTGTAGAGAGACATTAATACCCAGTGTAGAGATACATTGATACCCAGTGTAGAGAGACATTAATACCCAGTGTAGAGAGACTCTAATACCCAGTGTAGAGAGAAATAATACCCAGTGTAGAGAGACATTATTACCCAGTGTAGAGAGAAATAATACCCAGTGTAGAAAGAAATTAATACCCAGTGTAGAGAGACATTAATACCCAGTGTCAAGAGACATTAATACCCAGTGTAGAGAGACATTAATACCCAGTGTAGAGACGTTAATATGCAGTGTAGAGAGACATTAATACCCAGTGTAGAAAGCATTAATACCCAGTGTAGAGAGCACTAATACCCAGTGTAGAGAGAAATAATACCCAGTGTAGAGAGACATTATTACCCAGTGTAGAGAGAAATAATACCCAGTGTAGAGAGACATTTATACCCAGTGTAGAGAAATACTAATACCCAGTGTAGAGAGACATCAATACCCAGTGTAGAGAGCCATTAATACCCAGTGCAGAGAGACATTAATACCCAGTGAAGAGAGACATTAATACCCAGTGTCGAGTGCATTAATACCCAGTGTAGAGATATATTAATACCCAGTGTAGTGAGAAATAATACCCAGTGTCGAGACCAGAAATACCAAGTGTAGAGAGCACTAATACCCTGTGTAGAGAGACATTAATACCCAGTGTAGAGAGCCATTAATAACCAGTGTAGAGATCCATTAATACCCAGTGTAGCAGACACTAATACCCAGTGTAGAGAGACACTAATACCCAGTGTAGAGAGACATTAATACCCAGTGTAGAGAGACATTAATATCCAGTGTAGAGAGACACTAATACCCAGTGTAGAGAGACATTAATACCCAGTGTAGAGCGACACTAATACCCAGTGTAGATAGACATTAATACCCACTGTAGAGAGAAATTAATACCCAGTGTAGAGAGACATTAATACCCAGTGTAGAAAGCATTAATACCCAGTGTAGAGAGCACTAATACCCAGTGTAGAGAGAAATAATACCCAGTGTAGAGAGACATTATTACCCAGTGTAGAGAGAAATAATACCCAGTGTAGAGAGACATTTATACCCAGTGTAGAGAGATACTAATACCCAGTGTAGAGAGACATCAATACCCAGTGTAGAGAGCCATTAATACCCAGTGCAGAGAGACATTAATACCCAGTGAAGAGAGACATTAATACCCAGTGTCGAGTGCATTAATACCCAGTGTAGAGATATATTAATACCCAGTGTAGTGAGAAATAATACCCAGTGTAGAGACCAGAAATACCAAGTGTAGAGAGCACTAATACCCTGTGTAGAGAGACATTAATACCCAGTGTAGAGAGCCATTAATAACCAGTGTAGAGATCCATTAATACCCAGTGTAGAGAGACACTAATACCCAGTGTAGAGAGACACTAATACCCAGTGTAGAGAGACATTAATAACCAGTGTAGAGATCCATTAATACCCAGTGTAGAGAGACACTAATACCCAGTGTAGAGGCACTAATACCCAGTGTAGAGAACCATTAATACCCAGTGTCAAGAGACAGTAATACCCAGTGTAGATATACACTAATACCCGGTGTAGAGAGACATTAATACCCAGTATAAAGAGACACTATTACCCAGTGTCGAGAGACATTAATACCCAGTGTAGAGAGACATTAATACCCAGTGTAGAGACATTAATACCCAGTGTAGAGAGACATTAATACCCAGTGTAGAGAGACATTAATATCCAGTGTTGAGAGACACTAATACCCAGTGTAGAGAGACATTAATACCCAGTGTAGAGCGACACTAATACCCAGTGTAGAGAGACATTAATACCCACTGTAGAGAGAAATTAATACCCAGTGTAGAGAGACATTAATACCCAGTGTAGAGAGACATTAATACCCAGTGTAGAGAGACACTAATACCCAGTGTAGAGACACTAATACACATTGTATAGAGACATTAATACCCATTGTAGAGAGACTTAATACCCAGTGTAGAGAGACATCAATACCCAGTATAGAGACACTAATACACAGTGTAGAGAGCACTAATACCCAGTGTAGAGAGACATTAATACCCAGTGTAGAGAGACATTGACACCCAGTATAGAGAGACATTAATACCCAGTGTAGAGTGACGCTAATACCCAGTGTAGAGAGACATAATACCCAGTGTCGAGAGACATTAATACCCAGTGTAGAGAGCCTTAATACCCAGTGTAGGGAGACATTAATACCCAGTGTAGAGACACTAATACACAGTGTAGAGAGCACTAATACCTAGTGTAGAGAGATATTAATACCCAGTGTGGAGAGACATTAATACCCAGTGTGGAGAGACACTAATACACTGTGTAGAGAGACACTAATACCCAGTGTAGAGAGACATTAATACCCTGTGTAGAGAGACAGTAATACCCAGTGTAGAGAGACACTAATACACAGTGTAGAGAGCATTAATACCCAGTGTAGAGAGACATTAATACCCAGTGTAGAGAGACATTAATACCCAGTGTAGAGAGACATTAATACCCAGTGTAGAGAGCATTACTACCCCGTGTAGAGAGACATTAATACCCAATGTAGAGGGACACTAATACCCAGTGTAGAGAGCCATTAATACCCAGTGTAGAGAGCCATTAATAACCAGTGTAGAGAACCATTAATAACCAGTGTAGGGAGACATTAATACCCACTGTAGAGAGAAATTAATACCCAGTGTAGAGAGACATTAATACCCAGTGTAGAGAGACATTAATACCCAGTGTAGAGAGACACTAATACCCAGTGTAGAGAGAAATAATACCCATTGTAGAGAGACATTAATACCCATTGTAGAGAGACTTAATACCCAGTGTAGAGAGACATTAATACCCAGTATAGAGACACTAATACACAGTGTAGAGAGCACTAATACCCAGTGTAGAGAGACATTAATACCCAGTGTAGAGAGACATTGATACCCAGTATAGAGAGACATTTATACCCAGTGTAGAGTGATGCTAATACCCAGTGTAGAGAGACACTAATACCCAGTGTAGAGGCACTAATACCCAGTGTAGAGAACCATTAATACCCAGTGTAGAGAGACAGTAATACCCAGTGTAGAGATACACTAATACCCGGTGTAGAGAGACATTAATATCCAGTATAAAGAGACATTAATATCCACTATAAAGAGACACTAATACCCAGTGTCGAGAGACATTAATACCCAGTGTTCAGAGACATTAATACCCAGTGTAGAGACATTAATACCCAGTGTAGAGAGACATTAATACCCAGTGTAGAGAGACATTAATATCCAGTGTAGAGAGACACTAATACCCAGTGTAAAGAGACATTAATACCCAGTGTAGAGCGACACTAATACCCAGTGTAGAGAGACATTAATACCCAGTGTAGAGAGACACTAATACCCAGTGTAGAGAGAAATAATACCCAGTGTAGAGAGACATTAATACCCATTACAGAGAGACATAATACCCAGTGTAGAGAGACATTAATACCCAGTGTAGAGAGACGTTAATACACAGTGTAGAGACACTAATACACAGTGTAGAGAGCACTAATACCTAGTGTAGAGAGATATTAATACCCAGTGTGGAGAGACATTAATAGCCAGTGTAGAGAGACATTAATACACAGTGTAAAGAGGCACTCATACCCAGTGCAGAGAGACATTAATACCCAGTGTAGAGAGACAGTAATACCCAGTGTAGAGAGACACTAATACACAGTGTAGAGAGCATTAATATCCAGTGTAGAGAGACATTAATACCCAGTGTAGAGCGACACTAATACCCAGTGTAGAGAGAAATTAATACCCAGTGTAGAGAGAAATTAATACCCAGTGTAGAGAGACATTAATACCGAGTTTAGAGAGAGATTAATACCCAGTGTAGAGAGACACTAATACCCAGTGTAGAGAGAAATAATACCCAGTGTAGAGAGACATTAATACCCATTGTAGAGATCCTTAATACCCAGTGTAGAGAGACATTGATACCCAGTACAGAGAGACATTAATACCCAGTGTAGAGAGACACTAATACCCAGTGTAGAGAGCCTTTAATACCCAGTGTCGAGAGACATTAATACCCAGTGTAGAGAGCCTTAATACCCAGTGTAGAGAGACATTAATACCCAGTATAGAGACACTAATACACCGTGTAGAGAGCACTAATACCCAGTGTAGAGAGATATTAATACCCAGTGTGGAGAGACATTAATACCCAGTGTGGAGGACATTAATACCCAGTGTAGAGCGCATTAATACCCTGTGTAGAGAGACATTAATACCCAGTGTAGAGAGACACTAATACCCAGTGTAGAGAGCATTAATACCCAGTGTAGAGAGCACTAATACCCAGTGTAGAGAGACATTATTACCCAGTGTAGAGAGACACTAATACCCAGTGTAGGGAGACATTAATACCCAGAGTAGAGAGCCATTAATAACCAGTGTAGAGAGCATTAATACACAGTGTAGCGAGATGTTAATACCCAGTGTAGAGAGACACTAATACCCAGTGTAGAGAGAAATAATACCCAGTGTAGAGAGCATTAATACCCAGTGTAGAGAGCACTAATACCCAGTGTAGAGCGAAACTAATACCCACTGTAGAGAGACATTAATACCCAGTGTAGAGAGAAATTAATGCCCATTGTAGAGAGACATTAATACCCAGTGTAGAGAGACATTAATACCCAGTGTAGAGAGACACTAATACCCAGTGTAGAGAGACATAATGCCCAGTGTAGAGAGACATTAATACCCAGTGTAGAGAGCCTTAATACCCAGTGTAGAGAGACATTAATACCCAGTTTAGAGACACTAATTTACAGTGTGGCGAGACACTAATAGCCAGTGTGGAGAGACATTCATACCCAGTGTAGAGAGACATTAATACCCAGTGTAGAGAGACATTAATACCCAGTGTAGAGAGACATTAATATCGAGTGTAGAGAGACACTAATACCCAGTGTAGAGAGACATTAATACCCAGTGTAGAGAGAAATTAATACCCAGTGTAGAGAGACATTAATACCCAGTGTAGAGAGACATTAATACCCAGTGTAGAGAGACATTAATACCCAGTGTAGAGAGACACTAATACCCAGTGTAGAGAGAAATAATACCCATTGTAGAGAGACATTAATACCCATTGTAGAGAGACTTAATACCCAGTGTAGAGAGACATTAATACCCAGTATAGAGACACTAATACACAGTGTAGAGAGACACTAATACCCAGTGTAGAGGCACTAATACCCAGTGCAGAGAACCATTAATACCCAGTGTAGAGAGACAGTAATACCCAGTGTAGAGATACACTAATACCCGGTGTAGAGAGACATTAATACCCACTATAAAGAGACACTAATACCCAGTGTCGAGAGACATTAATACCCAGTGTAGAGAGACATTAATACCCAGTGTAGAGACATTAATACCCAGTGTAGAGACACATTAATACCCAGTGTAGAGAGACATTAATATCCAGTGTAGAGAGACACTAATACCCAGTGTAGAGAGACATTAATACCCAGTGTAGAGCGACACTAATACCCAGTGTAGAGAGACATTAATACCCAGTGTAGAGAGACACTAATACCCAGTGTAGAGAGAAATAATACCCAGTGTAGAGAGACATTAATACCCATTGCAGAGAGACTTAATACGCAGTGTAGAGAGACATTAATACCCAGTATAGAGACACTAATACACAGTGTAGAGAGCACTAATACCCAGTGTAGAGAGACATTAATACCCAGTGTAGAGAGACATTGATACCCAGTATAGAGAGACATTAATACCCAGTGTAGAGTGACACTAATACCCAGTGTAGAGAGACATAATACCCAGTGTAGAGAGACATAATACCCAGTGTAGAGAGACATTAATACCCAGTGTAGAGAGACATTAATACACAGTGTAGAGAGCACTAATACCAAGTGTAGAGAGATATTAATACCCAGTGTGGAGAGACATTAATACCCAGTGTAGAGAGACATTAATACCCAGTGTAGAGAGACATAATACCCAGTGTAGAGAGACATAATACCCAGTGTAGAGAGACATTAATACCCAGTGTAGAGAGACATTAATACACAGTGTAGAGAGCACTAATACCTAGTGTAGAGAGATATTAATACCCAGTGTGGAGAGACATTAATACCCAGTGTAGAGAGACATTAATACCCAGTGTAGAGAGACATTAATACACAGTGTAGAGACACTAATACACAGTGTAGAGAGCACTAATACCTAGTGTAGAGAGATATTAATACCCAGTGTGGAGAGACATTAATACCCAGTGTAGAGAGACATTAATACACAGTGTAAAGAGGCACTCATACCCAGTGTAGAGAGACATTAATACCCAGTGTAGAGAGACAGTAATACCCAGTGTAGAGAGACACTAATACACAGTGTAGAGAGCATTAATATCCAGTGTAGAGAGACATTAATACCCAGTGTAGAGCGACACTAATACCCAGTGTAGAGAGAAATTAGTACCCAGTGTAGAGAGAAATTAATACCCAGTGTAAAGAGACATTAATACCGAGTGTAGAGAGAGATTAATACCCAGTGTAGAGAGACACTAATACCCAGTGTAGAGAGAAATAATACCCAGTGTAGAGAGACATTAATACCCATTGTAGAGATCCTTAATACCCAGTGTAGAGAGACATTGATACCCAGTACAGAGAGACATTAATACCCAGTGTAGAGAGACACTAATACCCAGTGTAGAGAGCCATTAATACCCAGTGTCGAGAGACATTAATACCCAGTGTAGAGAGCCTTAATACCCAGTGTAGAGAGACATTAATACCCAGTATAGAGACACTAATACACCGTGTAGAGAGCACTAATACCCAGTGTAGAGAGATATTAATACCCAGTGTGGAGAGACAATAATACCCAGTGTGGAGGACATTAATACCCAGTGTAGAGCGCATTAATACCCTGTGTAGAGAGACATTAATACCCAGTGTAGAGAGACACTAATTCCCAGTGTAGAGAGCATTAATACCCAGTGTAGAGAGCACTAATACCCATTGTAGAGAGACATTATTACCCAGTGTAGAGAGACACTAATACCCAGTGTAGGGAGACATTAATACCCAGAGTAGAGAGCCATTAATAACCAGTGTAGAGAGACATTAATACCCTGTGTACAGAGACATTAATACCCAGTGTAGAGAGCATTAATACACAGTGTAGCGAGATGTTAATACCCAGTGTAGAGAGACACTAATACCCAGTGTAGAGAGAAATAATACCCAGTGTAGAGAGCATTAATACCCAGTGTAGAGAGCACTAATACCCAGTGTAGAGTGAAACTAATACCCACTGTAGAGAGACATTAATACCCAGTGTAGAGAGAAATTAATGCCCAGTGTAGAGAGACATTAATACCCAGTGTAGAGAGACATTAATACCCAGTGTAGAGAGACACTAATACCCAGTGTTGAGAGAAATAATACCCAGTGTAGAGAGACATTAATACCCATTGTAGAGAGCCTTAATACCCAGTGTAGAGAGACATTGATAGCCAGTAGAGAGAGACATTAATACCCAGTGTAGAGAGACACTAATACCCAGTGTAGAGAGACATAATGCCCAGTGTAGAGAGACATTAATACCCAGTGTAGAGAGCCTTAATACCCAGTGTAGAGAGACATTAATACCCAGTGTAGAGACACTAATACACAGTGTAGCGAGACACTAATAGCCAGTGTGGAGAGACATTCATACCCAGTGTAGAGAGACATTAATACCCAGCGTAGAGAGACATTAATACCCAGTGTAGAGAGACACTAATACCCAGTGTAGAGAGACATTAATACCCAGTGTAGAGAGAAATAATACCCAGTGTAGAAAGAAATAATACCCAGTGTAGAGGGACATTAATACCCAGTGTAGAGAGAAATAATACCCAGTGTAGAGAGACATTAATACCCAGTGTAGAGATACATTGATACCCAGTGTAGAGAGACTCTAATACCCAGTGTAGAGAGAAATAATACCCAGTGTAGAGAGACATTATTACCCAGTGTAGAGAGAAATAATACCCAGTGTAGAAAGAAATTAATACCCAGTGTAGAGAGACATTAATACCCAGTGTAGAGAGACATTAATACCCAGTGTGGAGAGACATTAATACCCAGTGTCAAGAGACATTAATACCCAGTGTAGAAAGACACTAATACCCAGTGTAGAGAGACATTAATACCCAGTGTATAGAGCACTAATACCCAGTGTAGAGAGACATTTATACCCAGTGTATAGAGATACTAATACCCAGTGTAGAGAGACATCAATACCCAGTGTAGAGAGCCATTAATACCCAGTGCAGAGAGACATTAATACCCAGTGTAGAGTGCATTAATACCCAGTGTAGAGATATATTAATACCCAGTGTAGAGAGAAATAATACCCAGTGTAGAGAGCATTAATACGAAGTGTAGAGAGCACTAATACCCTGTGTAGAGAGACATTAATACCCAGTGTAGAGAGCCATTAATAACCAGTGTAGAGATCCATTAATACCCAGTGTAGAGAGACACTAATACCCAGTGTAGAGAGACATTAATACCCAGTGTAGAGAGACATTAATAACCAGTGTAGAGATCCATTAATACCCAGTGTAGAGAGACACTAATACCCAGTGTAGAGGCACTAATACCCAGTGTAGAGAACCATTAATACCCAGTGTAGAGAGACAGTAATAGCCAGTGTAGAGATACACTAATACCCGGTGTAGAGAGACATTAATACCCAGTATAAAGAGACACTAATACCCAGTGTCGAGAGACATTAATACCCAGTGTAGAGAGACATTAATACCCAGTGTAGAGACATTAATACCCAGTGCAGAGAGACATTAATACCCAGTGTAGAGAGACATTAATATCCAGTGTAGAGAGACACTAATACCCAGTGTAGAGAGACATTAATACCCAGTGTAGAGCGACACTAATACCCAGTGTAGAGAGACATTAATACCCATTGTAGAGAGACACTAATACCCAGTGTAGAGAGAAATAATACCCAGTGTAGAAAGACATTAATACCCATTGTAGAGAGACTTAATACGCAGTGTCGAGAGACATTAATACCCAGTATAGAGACAGTAATACACAGTGTAGAGAGCACTAATACCCAGTGTAGAGAGACATTAATACCCAGTGTAGAGAGACATTGATACCCAGTATAGAGAGACATTAATACCCAGTGTGGAGAGACAGTAATACCCAGTGTAGAGAGACATAATACCCAGTGTAGAGAGACAGTAATACCCAGTGTAGAGATACACTAATACCCGGTGTAGAGAGACATTAATACCCACTATAAAGAGACACTAATACCCAGTGTCGAGAGACATTAATACCCAGTGTGGAGAGACATTAATACCCAGTGTCGAGACATTAATACCCAGTGTAGAGAGACATTAATACCCAGTGTAGAGAGACATTAATATCCAGTGTAGAGAGACACTAATACCCAGTGTAGAGAGACATTAATACCCAGTGTAGAGCGACACTAATACCCAGTGTAGAGAGACAGTAATACCCAGTGTAGAGAGACACTAATACCCAGTGTGGAGAGAAATAATACCCAGTGTAGAGAGACATTAATACCCATTGTAGAGAGACTTAATACACAGTGTAGAGAGACATTAATACCCAGTATAGAGACACTAATACACAGTGTAGAGAGCACTAATACCCAGTGTAGAGAGACATTAATACCCAGTGTAGAGAGACATTGATACCCAGTATAGAGAGACATTAATACCCAGTGTAGAGTGACGCTAATACCCAGTGTAGAGAAACATAATACCCAGTGTAGAGAGACATTAATACCCAGTGTAGAGAGCCTTAATACCCAGTATAGAGAGACATTAATACACAGTGTAGAGACACTAATACACAGTGTAGAGAGCACTAATACCTAGTGTAGAGAGATATTAATACCCAGTGTGGAGAGACATTAATACCCAGTGTAGAGAGACATTAATACCCAGTGTAGAGAGACACTCATACCCAGTGTAGAGAGACATTAATACCCAGTGTAGAGAGACAGTAATACCCAGTGTAGAGAGACACTAATACACAGTGTAGAGAGCATTAATACCCAGTGTAGAGAGACATTAATACCCAGTGTAGAGAGACATTAATACCCAGTGTAGAGCGACACTAATACCCAGTGTAGAGAGAAATTAATACCCAGTGCAGAGAGAAATTAATACCCAGTGTAGAGAGACATTAATATCGACTGTAGAGAGAGATTAATACCCAGTGTAGAGAGACACTAATACCCAGTGTAGAGAGAAATAATACACAGTGTAGAGAGACATTAATACCCATTGTAGAGATCCTTAATACCCAGTGTAGAGAGACATTGATACCCAGTACAGAGAGACATTAATACCCAGTTTAGAGAGACACTAATACCCAGTGTAGAGAGCCATTAATACCCAGTGTCGAGAGACATTAATACCCAGTGTAAAGAGCCTTAATACCCAGTGTAGAGAGACAATAATACCCAGTGTAGAGAGACATTAATACCCAGTATAGAGACACTAATACACCGTGTAGAGAGCACTAATACCCAGTCTAGAGAGATATTAATACCCAGTGTGGAGAGACATTAATACCCAGTGTGGAGGACATTAATACCCAGTGTAGAGCGCATTAATACCCTGTGTAGAGAGACATTAATGCCCATTGTAGAGAGCCTTATTACCCAGTGTAGAGAGACATTAATACCCAGTGTAGAGAGACACTATTACCCAGTGTAGAGAGACACTAATACCCAGTTTAGAGAGACATTAATACCCAGTGTAGAGAGACATTTATACCCAGTGTAGAGAGACATTAATACCCAGTGTAGAGAGCATTAATACCCAGTGTAGAGAGACACTAATACCCACTGTAGAGAAATAATACCCAGTGTAGAGAGCATTAATACCCAGTGTAGAGAGCACTATTACCCAGTGTAGAGAGACACTAATACCCAGTGTAGGGAGACATTAATACCCAGTGTAGAGAGCCTTTAATAACCAGTGTAGAGAGCCATTAATACCCAGTGCAGAGAGACACTAAAACCCAGTGTAGAGGCACTAATACCCAGTGTAGAGAACCATTAATACACAGTGTAGAGAGCCATTAATACCCAGTGTAGAGAGACATTAATACCCAGTGTAGAGAGACATCAATACCCAGTGCAAAGATACACTAATACCCAGTGTAGAGCGAAACTAATACCCACTGTAGAGAGACATTAATACCCAGTGTAGAGAGAAATTAATACCCAGTGTAGAGAGACATTAATACCCAGTGTAGAGAGATATTAATACCCAGTGTAGAGAGCCACTAATACCCAGTGTAGAGAGAAATAATACCCAGTGTAGAGAGACATTAATACCCATTGTAGAGAGCCTTAATACCCAGTGTAGAGAGACATTGATACCCAGGTAGAGAGAGACATTAATACCCAGTGTAGAGAGACACTAATACCCAGTGTAGCGAGACATAATACCCAGTGTAGAGAGACATTAATACCCAGTGTAGAGAGCCTTAATACCCAGTGTAGAGAGACATTAATATCCAGTGTAGAGACACTAATACACAGTGTAGAGAGCACTAATACCCAGTGTAGAGAGATATTAATACCCAGTGTGGAGAGACATTAATACCCAGTTTAGAGAGACATTAATACCCAGTGTAGAGAGACATTTATACCCAGTGTAGAGAGACATTAATACCCAGTGTAGAGAGACACTATTACCCAGTGTAGAGAGACACTAATACCCAGTTTAGAGAGACATTAATACCCAGTGTAGAGAGACATTTATACCCAGTGTAGAGAGACATTAATACCCAGTGTAGAGAGCATTAATACCCAGTGTAGAGAGACACTAATACCCACTGTAGAGAAATAATACCCAGTGTAGAGAGCATTAATACCCAGTGTAGAGAGCACTATTACCCAGTGTAGAGAGACACTAATACCCAGTGTAGGGAGACATTAATACCCAGTGTAGAGAGCCTTTAATAACCAGTGTAGAGAGCCATTAATACCCAGTGCAGAGAGACACTAAAACCCAGTGTAGAGGCACTAATACCCAGTGTAGAGAACCATTAATACACAGTGTAGAGAGCCATTAATACCCAGTGTAGAGAGACATTAATACCCAGTGTAGAGAGACATCAATACCCAGTGCAAAGATACACTAATACCCATTGTAGAGCGAAACTAATACCCACTGTAGAGAGACATTAATACCCAGTGTAGAGAGAAATTAATACCCAGTGTAGAGAGACATTAATACCCAGTGTAGAGAGATATTAATACCCAGTGTAGAGAGCCACTAATACCCAGTGTAGAGAGAAATAATACCCAGTGTAGAGAGACATTAATACCCATTGTAGAGAGCCTTAATACCCAGTGTAGAGAGACATTGATACCCAGGTAGAGAGAGACATTAATACCCAGTGTAGAGAGACACTAATACCCAGTGTAGCGAGACATAATACCCAGTGTAGAGAGACATTAATACCCAGTGTAGAGAGCCTTAATACCCAGTGTAGAGAGACATTAATATCCAGTGTAGAGACACTAATACACAGTGTAGAGAGCACTAATACCCAGTGTAGAGAGATATTAATACCCAGTGTGGAGAGACATTAATACCCAGTGTGGAGAGACACTAATACACAGTGTAGAGAGACACTAATAGCCAGTGTGGAGAGACATTCATACCCAGTGTAGAGAGACATTAATACCCAGCGTAGAGAGACATTAATACCCAGTGTAGAGGACATTAATACCCAGTGTAGAGCGCATTAATACCCTGTGTAGAGAGATATTAATACCCAGTATAAAGAGACATTAATACCCAGTGTCGAGAGAAATAATACCCAGTGTCTAGAGAAATAATACCCAGTGTAGAGGGGCATTTATACTCAGTGTAGAGAGAAATAATACCCAGTGTAGAGGGACATTAATACCCAGTGTAGAGAGACATTAATACCCAATGTGCAGAGAAATAATACCCAGTATCGAGAGACATTAATACCCAGTGTAGAGAGACACTAATACCCAGTGTAGAGAGACATTAATACCCAGTGTAGAGAGAAATAATACCCAGAGTAGAAAGAAATAATACCCAGTGTAGAGAGACATTAATACCCATTGTAGAGAGAAATAATACCCAGTGTAGAGAGACATTAATACCCAGTGTAGAGATACATTGATACCCAGTGTAGAGAGACATTAATACCCAGTGTAGAGAGACTCTAATACCCAGTGTAGAGAGAAATAATACCCAGTGTAGAGAGACATTATTACCCAGTGTAGAGAGAAATAATACCCAGTGTAGAAAGAAATTAATACCCAGTGTAGAGAGACATTAATACCCAGTGTCAAGAGACATTAATACCCAGTGTAGAGAGACATTAATACCCAGTGTAGAGACGTTAATACGCAGTGTAGAGAGACATTAATACCCAGTGTAGAAAGCATTAATACCCAGTGTAGAGAGCACTAATACCCAGTGTAGAGAGAAATAATACCCAGTGTAGAGAGACATTATTACCCAGTGTAGAGAGAAATAATACCCAGTGTAGAGAGACATTTATACCCAGTGTAGAGAAATACTAATACCCAGTGTAGAGAGACATCAATACCCAGTGTAGAGAGCCATTAATACCCAGTGCAGAGAGACATTAATACCCAGTGAAGAGAGACATTAATACCCAGTGTCGAGTGCATTAATACCCAGTGTAGAGATATATTAATACCCAGTGTAGTGAGAAATAATACCAGTGTCGAGACCAGAAATACCAAGTGTAGAGAGCACTAATACCCTGTGTAGAGAGACATTAATACCCAGTGTAGAGAGCCATTAATAACCAGTGTAGAGATCCATTAATACCCAGTGTAGCAGACACTAATACCCAGTGTAGAGAGACACTAATACCCAGTGTAGAGAGACATTAATACCCAGTGTAGAGAGACATTAATATCCAGTGTAGAGAGACACTAATACCCAGTGTAGAGAGACATTAATACCCAGTGTAGAGCGACACTAATACCCAGTGTAGATAGACATTAATACCCACTGTAGAGAGAAATTAATGCCCAGTGTAGAGAGACATTAATACCCAGTGTAGAGAGACATTAATACCCAGTGTAGAGAGACACTAATACCCAGTGTAGAGAGAAATAATACCCATTGTAGAGAGACATTAATACCCATTGTAGAGAGACTTAATACCCAGTGTAGAGAGACATTAATACCCAGTATAGAGACACTAATACACAGTGTAGAGAGCACAAATACCCACTGTAGAGAGACATTAATACCCAGTGTAGAGAGACATTGATACCCAGTATAGAGAGACATTAATACCCAGTGTAGAGTGACGCTAATACCCAGTGTAGAGAGACATAATACCCAGTGTCGAGAGACATTAATACCCAGTGTCGAGAGCCTTAATACCCAGTGTAGGGAGACATTAATACCCAGTGTAGAGACACTAATACACAGTGTAGAGAGCACTAATACCTAGTGTAGAGAGATATTAATACCCAGTGTGGAGAGACATTAATACCCAGTGTGGAGAGACACTAATACACTCTGTAGAGAGACACTAATACCCAGTGTAGAGAGACATTAATACCCAGTGTAGAGAGACAGTAATACCCAGTGTAGAGAGACACTAATACCCAGTGTAGAGAGCATTAATACCCAGTGTAGAGAGACATTAATACCCAGTGTAGAGAGACATTAATACCCAGTGTAGAGAGACATTAATACCCAGTGTAGAGAGAAATTAATACCCAGTGTAGAGAGAAATTAATACCCAGTGTAGAGAGACATTAATACCGAGTGTAGAGAGAGATTAATACCCAGTGTAGAGAGACATTAATACCCAGTGTAGTGAGCACTAATACCCCGTGTAGAGAGACATTAATACCCAATGTAGAGGGACACTAATACCCAGTGTAGAGAGCCATTAATACCCAGTGTAGAGAGCCATTAATAACCAGTGTAGAGAGATATTAATACCCAGTGTAGAGAGACATTAATACCCAGTGTAGAGAGACATTAATACCCAGTGTAGAGAGACACTAATACCCAGTGTAGAGAGACACCAATACCCAGAATCGAGAGACATTAATACCCAGTGTCGAGAGACACTAATACCCAGTGTCGAGAGACATTAATACCCAGTGTAGAGAGACATTAATACCCAGTGTAGAGAGACACTAATACCCAGTGTAGAGAGACATCAATACCCAGTTTAGAGCGACACTAATACCCAGTGTAGAGAGACATTAATACCCAGTGTAGAGAGACATTAATACCCAGTGTAGAGAGACATTAATACCCAGTGTAGAGAGACACTAATACCCAGTGCAGAGAGAAATAATACCCAGTGTAGAGAGACATTAATACCCATTGTAGAGAGCCTTATTACCCAGTGTAGGGAGACATTAATACCCAGTATAGAGACACTAATACACAGTGTAGAGAGCACTAATACCCAGTGTAGAGAGACATTAATACCCAGTGTAGAGAGACATTGATACCCAGTAGAGAGAGACATCAATACCCAGTGTAGAGAGACACTAATACCCAGTGTAGAGAGAAATAATACCCAGTGTAGAGAGACATTAATACCCAGTGTAGAGAGACATTAATACCCAGTGTAGAGAGACATTAATACCCAGTGTAGAGAGACATTAATACCCATTGTAGAGAGACATTAATACCCAGTGTACAGAGACATTAATACCCAGTGTAGAGAGCCACGAATACCCAGTGTAGAGAGACATTAATACCCAATGTAGAGAGATACTAATACCCAGTGTTGAGAGACATTAATACCCAGTGTAGACAGACATTAATACCCAGTGTAGAGAGACATTAATACCCAGTGTAGAGAGACATTAATACCCAGTGTAGAGAGACAGTAATACCCAGTGTAGAGAGACACTAATACCCAGTGTAGATAGCACTAATACCCAGTGTAGAGAGACATTAATACCCAGTGTAGAGAGACATTAATACCCAGTGTAGAGAGACATTAATACCCAGTGTAGAGAGAAATTAATACCCAGTGTAGAGAGAAATTAATACCCAGTGTAGAGAGACATTAATACCGAGTGTAGAGAGAGATTAATACCCAGTGTAGAGAGACATTAATACCCAGTGTAGAGAGCACTAATACCCCGTGTAGAGAGACATTAATACCCAATGTAGAGGGACACTAATACCCAGTGTAGAGAGCCATTAATACCCAGTGTAGAGAGCCATTAATAACCAGTGTAGAGAGATATTAATACCCAGTGTAGAGAGACATTAATACCCAGTGTAGAGAGACATTAATACCCAGTGTAGAGAGACACTAATACCCAGTGTAGAGAGACACCAATACCCAGAATCGAGAGACATTAATACCCAGTGTCGAGAGACACTAATACCCAGTGTCGAGAGACATTAATACCCAGTGTAGAGAGACATTAATACCCAGTGTAGAGAGACACTAATACCCAGTGTAGAGAGACATCAATACCCAGTTTAGAGCGACACTAATACCCAGTGTAGAGAGACATTAATACCCAGTGTAGAGAGACATTAATACCCAGTGTAGAGAGACATTAATACCCAGTGTAGAGAGACACTAATACCCAGTGCAGAGAGAAATAATACCCAGTGTAGAGAGACATTAATACCCATTGTAGAGAGCCTTATTACCCAGTGTAGGGAGACATTAATACCCAGTATAGAGACACTAATACACAGTGTAGAGAGCACTAATACCCAGTGTAGAGAGACATTAATACCCAGTGTAGAGAGACATTGATACCCAGTAGAGAGAGACATTAATACCCAGTGTGGAGAGACACTAATACACTCTGTAGAGAGACACTAATACCCAGTGTAGAGAGACATTAATACCCAGTGTAGAGAGACAGTAATACCCAGTGTAGAGAGACACTAATACCCAGTGTAGAGAGCATTAATACCCAGTGTAGAGAGACATTAATACCCAGTGTAGAGAGACATTAATACCCAGTGTAGAGAGACATTAATACCCAGTGTAGAGAGAAATTAATACCCAGTGTAGAGAGAAATTAATACCCAGTGTAGAGAGACATTAATACCGAGTGTAGAGAGAGATTAATACCCAGTGTAGAGAGACATTAATACCCAGTGTAGAGAGCACTAATACCCCGTGTAGAGAGACATTAATACCCAGTGTAGAGAGCCACGAATACCCAGTGTAGAGAGACATTAATACCCAATGTAGAGAGATACTAATACCCAGTGTTGAGAGACATTAATACCCAGTGTAGACAGACATTAATACCCAGTGTAGAGAGACATTAATACCCAGTGTAGAGAGACATTAATACCCAGTGTAGAGAGACAGTAATACCCAGTGTAGAGAGACACTAATACCCAGTGTAGAGAGCATTAATACCCAGTGTAGAGAGACATTAATACCCAGTGTAGAGAGACATTAATACCCAGTGTAGAGAGACATTAATACCCAGTGTAGAGAGAAATTAATACCCAGTGTAGAGAGAAATTAATACCCAGTGTAGAGAGACATTAATACCGAGTGTAGAGAGAGATTAATACCCAGTGTAGAGAGACATTAATACCCAGTGTAGAGAGCACTAATACCCCGTGTAGAGAGACATGAATACCCAATGTAGAGGGACACTAATACCCAGTGTAGAGAGCCATTAATACCCAGTGTAGAGAGCCATTAATAACCAGTGTAGAGAGATATTAATACCCAGTGTAGAGAGACATTAATACCCAGTGTAGAGAGACATTAATACCCAGTGTAGAGAGACACTAATACCCAGTGTAGAGAGACACCAATACCCAGAATCGAGAGACATTAATACCCAGTGTCGAGAGACACTAATACCCAGTGTCGAGAGACATTAATACCCAGTGTAGAGAGACATTAATACCCAGTGTAGAGAGACACTAATACCCAGTGTAGAGAGACATCAATACCCAGTTTAGAGCGACACTAATACCCAGTGTAGAGAGACATTAATACCCAGTGTAGAGAGACATTAATACCCAGTGTAGAGAGACATTAATACCCAGTGTAGAGAGACACTAATACCCAGTGCAGAGAGAAATAATACCCAGTGTAGAGAGACATTAATACCCATTGTAGAGAGCCTTATTACCCAGTGTAGGGAGACATTAATACCCAGTATAGAGACACTAATACACAGTGTAGAGAGCACTAATACCCAGTGTAGAGAGACATTAATACCCAGTGTAGAGAGACATTGATACCCAGTAGAGAGAGACATTAATACCCAGTGTAGAGAGACACTAATACCCAGTGTAGAGAGAAATAATACCCAGTGTAGAGAGACATTAATACCCAGTGTAGAGAGACATTAATACCCAGTGTAGAGAGACATTAATACCCATTGTAGAGAGACATTAATACCCAGTGTACAGAGACATTAATACCCAGTGTAGAGAGCCACGAATACCCAGTGTAGAGAGACATTAATACCCAATGTAGAGAGATACTAATACCCAGTGTTGAGAGACATTAATACCCAGTGTAGACAGACATTAATACCCAGTGTAGAGAGACATTAATACCCAGTGTAGAGAGACACTAATACCCAGTGTAGAGAGAAATAATACCCAGTGTAGAGAGCACTAATACCCAGTGTAGAGAAACATTAATACCCAGTGTAGAGAGACACTAATACCCAGTGTAGAGACACTAACACACAGTGTAGAGAACACTAATACCCAGTGTAGAGAGATATTAATACCCAGTGTGGAGAGAGATTAATACCCAGTGTAAAGAGACATTAATACCCAGTGTAGAGAGATATTAATACCCAGTGTAGAGAGACATTAATAGCCAGTGTGGAGAGACGCTAATACACACTGTAGAGAGCATTAATACCCAGTGTAGAGAGACACTAATACCCAGTGTAGAGAGAAATAATACCCAGTGTAGAGAGCATTAATACCCAGTGTAGAGAGCACTAATACCCAGTGTAGAGAGACATTAATACCCAGTTTAGAGAGACATTAATACCCAGTGTAGAGAGCACTAATACCCATTGTAGAGAGAAATAATACCCAGTGTAGAGGGACATTAATACCCAGTGTAGAGAGAAATAATACCCAGTGTAGAGGGACATTAATACCCAGTGCAGAGAGACATTAATACCCAATGTAGAGAGAAATAATACCCAATGTAGAGACAAATAATACCCAGTGTAGAGAGAAATAATACCCAGTGTAGAGGGTCATTAATACCCAGTGTAGAGAGAAATAATACCCAGTGTAGAGGGACATTAATACCCAGTGCAGAGAGACATTAATACCCAGTGTAGAGAGACCTTAATACCCAGTGTGGAGAGACATTAATGCCCAGTGTGGAGAGAAATAATGCCCAGGGTTGAGGGACATTAATAGCCAGTGTAGAGAGACATTAATACCCAGTGTAGAGAGAAATAATGCCCAGTCTAGAGGCACATTAATAGCCAGTGTAGAGAGACATTGATAGCCAGTGTAGAGAGACATTAATACCCAGTGTCATGAGAAATAATGCCCAGTGTAGAGGGACATTAATAGCCAGTGTAGAGTGCACTAGTACCCAGTGTAGAGATAGACTAATCATCATCATCATAATCATAGGCAGTCCCCCAAAACGAGGATGAGTTCACAGGTGTTTCGAATGAAGAACCCGAACTACAATCATCAAGGGTGGAAGATGCCTGTGCGTGAATTTTTTTTTAACATGTGTTGGCTGTTGCACACCAGCCACCACACGGGCCTGACAGAGCTAGGTCTTGGTCCAGTGGCAAGGATTACCCAAGACAACTGGAGACCTGCTCTGCTGCACAGAGCTAGTGTGCACACATATCGCAGTGTGGACTGGCCTGTGTTGTCCCTGGGCCCCTGGCCACGAACTCACACCTCCCCTGGACCTGATCATATCCCTCCACAGTCTCTCACAGCTCCTTCGTCCCGACCTCGCCGCTCCTGCAAGCACTAATACCCAGCGTTGAGAACCTAATGCCCAGCATAGAGACACTAATATCCAGTGTAGAGACAGTAATATCCCCTATGGAGAGACACGCATGCCCAGTGTAGAGAAGCACATTTACCCAATGTAGAGACACTAGTACCCAATGTAGAGAGGCACTAATACCCTGTATCGAGAGGCATTAATACCCAGTGAAGAGAGCCACTAATTCCCAGTGTAGGGACACAAATCCCAATGTAGAGAGACACTAATATCCCGTGTAGAATGACACTAATACCTAATGTCGAAAGGGAGTAATACCCAGTGTAGGTGGCCACTAATATCCCCAGTGTAGAATTATTTTGAGATGGAGATAGCACCAATCTGGCATGCTTGGCAATGGAAAATTGAAATCAAGTTTTTCCCATGATTAACTTGGCAATCTAAGCCAGGTAAGGATAATTACCCAACCCAGCCTGACTCATTAGTGGAACTTATAAGATCGATAACATCAACTTGCCTTTATATAGCAGCTTCAACAGAGTAAAATTTTCAAAAGCAACTTCACAGGATCGTTAGCAAGCAACATTTGACACCGAGCCACATAAGGAGTTATTAGGTCAGGGGAAAAAAACTTGGTCAGGAAGTTTTTACAGAGCATCTTAGAGGAGAGCTAGAGGTTAACAGGTTTAGGAAGGGTTTTCCAGAGCCTGGGATCTGGACAGTTGAAGGCACATTCACTAATGGTTTGATGATTTTGTTGTATTTCGTGTTTTTTTTGCGTTTTTCGTGTTTTCAGGTTTTTCGCGGTTTTTTCGTGTTTTTTAGTGTTTTCACGTTTTTGTTGTGTTTTCATAGTTTCAGTTATTTTGGTAGGGCGAACAAAATTGTGGATGCTAAAGAGGCCAAAATTGGACGAATGCAGAATTCTTGGAGGGTAGTAGGGCAGGAGGAGGTTACAGAAATGCGGAGGGGCGAGGCAATGGAGGGATTTGAACACAATGATGAGAATTTTAAATTTTAGACATTCCTGGACCAGGAGCCAATGTAGGTTAGCAAGCATAGGGATGATGGGAGAATGGGATGGTGCGAGTTAGGATATGGGCAGCAGAGTTTTGGATGAGCTTATATGACAGTAGGGGATCTAAAATTGCCCCCCGCTGTTTTCACCACCACGGTGGATGAGGTGGCTTCTTGAGCGAAATTCCGCTCTTTGACTTTTTTTTGGGGCGGACCAGAAATCTCTCATAAGGGGGAGCGGTGGTGCGGCTGTGAACACACTTGAGGGTCGGAAGTTGGGGTGGGGGGTGCAGAGTGACCGCTGCTGTCAGTCATCAGCATAGCGCTGATGACATCATTACGGTGCTGTGTCATCATGGCTCTCCCCTTCACTTAAAGGGGAGAGCTAGTGCGATTTTTAAAGTTCGTTCCTCTGGGCCACCAGGGAGGGTTTTGGCTGGACCAGCAGCCTAGCACTGAAGAAGGGGTGCCAGGCTGCCTGTTGGCAGCCTAGCCGAACCCGGGGGGATAATTGTCGGCCTGACATGGCAGTCAGCTGACAAAAAAAACATGGCGGCAGCGACAGTGCATTCTCCCCTTTAATGGGCGCTGCACCACCATTTTAGAAGGCCACAGCCTCACTGTACCCTCTGAAAAAAACAACTTTTGGCACCGCCGGGCGGAAGGAAGATTTTCTTGGCGGAATTTCACTGTCGGGCGGGAACATCGATGGTGCGCGCTCTGATGACGCACTTCGGACGGTTCGGCAGCAGCGGAGCGGTCGGGTGGGGGAGGGGGGAGCAGGTCACCACCGGGATACCGCAGGTGCGGAATTTTGATAATGGCGGCCATTACACGAAAAATCGGCGGCCATTGCACTCCGCAGTGTGGCCGCCGATTTTCGGCCTTAAGGGAATCGGCAATTTCGGCATCAAGGACTTTCAACTTAGTTCCACAGAACCTTCCAAACTTGGTCAATGTATTGGACAAGCATAATGAAGCTTATCAATAGTCTGTGCTGATAGGCTGTTTAGATTTAATTGGTTAAACTCTAGTAGCACATCTATTCACATTTTAACATTTCTGAGCCTTGATTCTTGCCAACCGACACATAGTCGCTCTCAAATTAAAATGAGGCTGCTGGCATCAACAAATAACCAATAGGAAAAGAAGAAAAGACACAAGTTTGAAAAAAAAGTGAAAAGATTAAATAGGGAGGGAAAATAAAATAAATACAAAAATAAGAAAAAGTGTTCTTCAAATAATTACAAGGCAAAGTTATACACTATCAGGCCTTGTTACCAGTGCATTGCAAACACGCAGATCCTGGGACCGTAATACAGAAAATAACCATACATCCTCTGTTAAAGCAGTAAAGGGAGGACAGAGAGAACCCAACAGACTTAAGTTTATTTTCTAGTTCAACTATTTTACATTTATATGGGAAAATTACTGGATTAATTAGTGCAATTTCTGTAAACACAGGCCAGCTGTCACAAGAAGAACACCAACAATTAAATTATGCTATAAATAACACAACTTATTTACAACTGCAAGGCGATAGCTTGGCACCACAAATACTCATTTTATTCTAAAACATCTAATTTCTATTCAACAGGATACATGTGCTTGCAAGATACATTTTTTGGCTCTTATTAATGTTTCTTTTGACTGATTAGACTGATAGGAATTCAAATTATGATTATAAGTGCTTGAATTGTGCCAAATCTCTTCTGTTTTGAATGCAGCTGTGTAAATTAGTGATAGTTTATTACTTCATGATCCAATATTTTGGTAATGAGTTGATTTGTCCTGTATTTGATAAGTAATAGTACAAAAACAAAATAAATGGTTGGTTAGCTGTCAGTGTTCTTTATCTAAGGGGTTTAGGTTAGAATCTGCAATAGACTGAGTGGACTTCCAACCTATTTACCTGAGATAAATTCAGAAAAATTAGATTCAAGAGTTGAAAGGATAGTGTGTTAAATGACTGTATCATCTTTAAGTAAGGGACAATCGAAATCATTAGTTTCACATCATTCCACACAAAAACAAAGAGACAGAAATCTTGGAATAATAGCAAGCCTGATATGGATCATATAGGTCAGATTGTTTTTCGAGTGTAAAGGGAATGCAGTTCGTTACACTTGAAGCAAAGTGGACTTTTCAGACTTCTCAAAATGCGATATTTTTGCTTGTTCATACTGTGCCTCATCTGCCATTATCGTCATCTCTGCACTTAAGTTCAATCAGTTCTTAGTGCGTAAATACCAAACAGATAGATTCTTTACCACCGAGAGCTACTTTAAGTAGGAAAGCAATGGTTGTGCTGAAAAACCTATCTTGCAATTTGTCCTGTATATATCAGTGCTGAGCACTTGAGAAGTAATAATTCAGCAAGATTTCCATCTTGGTGCAGTGATTTCTCTATAGAATAGTGAGGTTTTATTTTGCAAAATCACAATAAAGTAAACAAGAAAACAGTTTAGATGATATTGCCCCTCTCTGGTGCCTTAATCCCAAATTAGTTCTAAAAGGAATTTAAGTTAACTACTTGTAACTGATGACCATTTGCCATATTAAACATTACACAAATGCTAGCTGAGTATTATTTGAGATGGAGTGGGCTAACCATCCATTTTTCTTTCTTTTTCTATGTTAATTTTTGATATATTTTCATTTAAACAGTGAACAGAGACAGACTTGAAGGAGTTTCTAAACTAGACAGTATGTGTACGCATGTATGTTTGAAATTACACAAGTGATCATTTCCTCTGTTCATTTTAGTTACATTTTGCAGGTCAGCTGTAGCTCCCAGCCAGCTCCACTGATGCTGTCTGTACTCACTATGTAAATTTAAATATTTCAAAAGTAAAAGGAAACTTTTGGCAGTACAAAACATTTCCAGTTGTAATTATTCTTCCTGGTTTTCTCACCTTTGACAATTTCTACTGTCATAGAAATTGCAGCAGATTGTATCTTAGCTACATAAATGAAACATAGAAACATAGAAAATAGGTGCAGGAGTAGGCCATTCGGCCCTTCGAGCCTGCACCGCCATTCAATATGATCATGGCTGATTATGCAACTTCATATCCCATTCCTGCTTTCTCTCCATACTCCTTGATCCCTTTAGCCGTAAGAGTCACATCTAACTCCCTTTTGAATATATCTAACGAACTGGCCTCAACAACTTTCTGTGGTAGAGAATTCCACAGGTTCACAATTCTGAGTGAAGAAGTTTCTCCTCATCTCGGTCCTAAATGGCTTACCCATTATCCTTAGACTGTGACCCCTGGTTCTGGACTTCCCCAACATCGGAAACATTCTTCCTGCATCTAACCTGTCCAATCCTGTCAGAATTTTATATGTTTCTATGAGATCCCCTCTCATTTTCCTAAATTCCAGTGAATATAAGTCTAGTCAGTCCTGCCATCCCAGGAATCAGTCTGGTGAACCTTCGCTGCACTCCCTCAATAGCAAGAATGTCCGTCCTGCAGTAAGACCTCCCAGTTCCTATATTCAAATCCTCTTGCTATAAAGACCAACATGCCATTTGCGTTCTTCACCGCCTGTTGAATCTGCATGCCAACTTTCAATGACTGATGTACCATGACATCCAGGTCTCGTTGCACCTCCCCTTTTCCTAATCTCTCACCATTCAGATAATATTCTGCCTTCCTGTTTTGCCACTAAAGTGGATAACCTCACATTTATCTACATTATACTGCATCTGCCATACATTTGCCCACTCACCTAACCTGTCCAAGTCAACCTGCAGCCTCTTAGCATCCTCCTCACAGCTCACACTGTCACCCAGCTTAGTGTCATCTGCAAACTTGGAGATATTACATTCAATTCCTTTGTCTAAATCATTAATGTATATTGTAAATAACTGGGGTCCCAGCACTGAACCTTGCGATACCCCACTAGTCACTGCCTGCCACTCTGAAAAGGACCCGTTTATTCCCACTCTTTGCTGCCTGTCTGCTAACCAGTTCTCAATCCACGTCAATACATTACCCCCTATACCATGTGCTTTAATTTTGCACATTATTTCTTCTGTGGGTCCTTGTCAAAAGCCTTTTGAAAGTCCAAATCAGTTTAATATTTCGTAAGAAAGCAAAATATTTATTTTAAGTTATTTATTAAATGTTAGCTTAGTTCTTAGAGTTGTAACCTTTTATTATTTTGACCAATTGAGTTAAGTATAAGAATGTTTACGGTAAATATGTAACTATATTATATGATTGTTTTTATGTGTTAATATTTTCTAAAATAAATATTTTAAACTTAAAGCAAAGTCTGATGCGATGCTCGATTGCTTTTGAAGATTGGAATGACATCTTGGGAGTGCAGAAGACAAAACCACTGCTGAAAAGCTGTTACCAAATCAGATTTGCTGTTTGTTTCCTAGGCATGTTACCAAAAGTTCACCGAGATCTCAAAGCAAGAAAAGACACTATCAAAGTTATGGGAGTTAGGATTCCCATGAGATAGATCTAAGATATGAGACCAAAATTGTAATGTATGCATGTCAATGATGTACTGTAACACGAAACCTGAATGTGCCTTCACCCTGTATATACCATACCTGTACACCAGAGGGTGCTGCTGCTGAAGACCTAAGGGTCACCTGTACACTGCAGGTAACGAAGTATAAAAAGAAGCTCACCTCTTGGTGTCTTCACTCTAGGAGCTACAATAAAGGACTGCAGTCTGTACAGTTCAAGTGCCATACCCCTGCCTCATGGAGTCACTGAGAGAGTGCTTGCATATACAATAACTGGTGACGAGATTACGAATTACCACGCACAACATGTCTAATCTAAGCAACTTCCAACAATTCGCTGATGGGGAAGATTGGGATGCCTTTATGGAAAGATTAGAACACTTTTTCATCGCGAACGACCTGGCTGGGTACTCACCGATCTCGCTGGCGAACAAGCGCAGGGCCATACTGCTCAGCAGTTGTGGGCCCACTATCCATTGTCTCGTCAGGGACCTGCTAGCCCCAGCGAAGATGACCACCAAGAGCTATGTGGAGCTAGTAACTTTAATACAAGAGCAACTTAAATCCAAAGAGAGCATCCTCACAGCCAGGCACCGGTTTTACACTCACCGGCGGCCCGAAGGCCAAGAAATTGATAAGTTTGCTGTAGATCTAAGAAGGTTGGCTACACCGTGTGATTTTGGTGACCACCTCAATGAAGCACTAAGGGACATCTTCATTATTGGAATCGGCCACGAGGGCCTCCTCCATAAACTTCTCACTGCGGACACTACGATCACCCTGCAGAAGGCAATCAAAGCGAGCCAGGCTTTCATGATTTCAGTCTGTGACTCCAAACGAATGATGACTCACACCCAAGACTCTAAACTGATGGGCACAGTGAACAGAATGGCAACTTTCAGAGGCAAGAAAGCTGCCCTGAGTCCCGCAACCCTGAGTCCGCCACATGGGGCCAACCGGCTAGCCCTGTGCTGGCGCTGTGGAGGAAACCACAGGGCCCACCAGTGACGATACAAAGATTATACCTGCAAAGGCTGCAACGTGAAAGGTCACCTTCAGCGAATGTGTAGAAAAAGTTTTACTCACTGAGTTGCTGAAGAGTTGGCTGATCACCTGGGCTCCGACACTGATGAAGATGAAGCTGCTCAGCCCCAGGAAGAAGAGTACAGAATATATATATCTGCTCCACCGAGAGTTCCCCGTGGAAAATGGAAGTGGAAATCAATGGGGTTCCAGTTTCGATGGAGATCGACACAGGGGCGAGCCAGTCATTGATGAATCAGACGGCCTTTGAGAAACTCTGGAACAGTCCCGCCGAATGACCAAAATTAACTCCAATCCAGGCAAAGCTGCTCACCTACAAAAATGGCACCATCCCAGTCGTTGGCAACGTAGACGTCCAGGTGTCCCATGGTGGCGCGATGTACAAGCTCCACTTATGAATCATTGTTGGTGATGGTCCAATGCTGCTGGGAAGACGTTGGATGAAACAAGTCCAAATCGGTAGGAGTGACGATGGCCTCCGGGCCCCAGCGATCGTCATCCTTCGCGTCCCCAAACTTGGATCCATCGCAGCACCTAGAAATTCTGCTGTCCAGCTCGACTGGGTGGCGACAGCACAGACTACAACACCGCGGCGAGATGATCCAACCCGAACGATCAGACCTCACCTTCCAAGTCGTGGCAGGACTCCGAGGGAAGAAGACTGGCGTAGAGGGTAGATTCCCGGCGTCCGTGGCAGAACCTGAGGAGAAAAGGATCACCGCAGCCTACCTCGCGGAGAGAGAGATGGCGCCCGCACCACGAGGCGAAGAACCTGGAATCAAGATGGCCGCGGCCAGACCCCCGAGGGGCAGCGTTGAAGGAGCAATACATGGTACCGAGCGCCGAACCGGATTGGGGTAAAGATTGCAAGGCCCCCTTAAAGGAGACCAGCAACCCAAGACAATTAAAGGGACAGTTCCACTCTAGGCACAGCGATGCCAGTGATATTAAAGTTAAAAGTGCAGTAAATGAATGCAGGTATACAAATGTAATGTTAAATGGTGATGCCGGAAAAACTAATGGGAAAAATATAATGAATGCTTCTAAAAGTGATGTAAGTAACAAGTTTGTACCGTTGAGTAGTGATGCCAGAAATGCTAATGTGATAAATGTGCCCTGTATAGAGATATCGATACACAAGAAAGTATTGTAAGTGCAAAATGTGAAGGGAGATAACAATGTTGAGTTGACTAGTTATTGATCGGAGCCAATGTGTCATGCATGCTGAAGGTAGAATGATAAATGACACTGGGTTCTACAGGTATAATGTTAATGCCAGAGGAAACCCCCCGTGGGAGACCCCCAGGTCCAACGGGCTACCTGACCATGTAGCCTGTGCTTTTGGGACCAATGTGATGCCCCAGGAAGGGCTCACACACACCCAGTGGGAGCAGACCCTCTGCAGGGACAGCGGTCAATGGGCAGCACAGCCACCACCACTGGCAACCTAACCCAGATCGGCCCTACCCACCCTGGCCACGAGGGCCAGCACCGGGAGTGAGAGGCCAGTATCCTCCAGCTTTTCCGGCAGAACCTGGGATGACCACACTTCCACCACCAATGGAGGACAAGGAGCCCACACAGCCCTGTGGCCCTGCCCACCACCAAACACCACCACCTACCCATTCTACAATGTATATACCTTACCCATTGCACTGGCTCCATGACTGAGGAATCCTCCAACAGTGACACCCACATGGTCTTTGTGTGGGGGTGCGGGGGGGGGTGGATCACACCCTGCACCCACACAACCCTCACCACAATCTCCCACAGCCCACTACTGATCACCTCCCCATGTCATGGCAATAAGGACTTCGGAAAGGCTTAGGGGGGAGTATTGTTATGTATGCATGTCAATGATGTACTATAACACTAGACCTGAATGTACCTTCACCCTGTATATACCATACCTGTACACCAGAGGGTGCTGCTGCTGGAGACCCAAGGGTCAACTGTACATTGCAGATAACCAAGTATAAAAGGGAGCTCACCTCTTGGTGTCCTCACTGTAGGAGCTGTAATGAAGGACTACAAGTGCCATACCCCTGCCTCGTGAAGTCATTAAGAGAGTGCTTGCATATCCAATAAAAATAATCTAGGGTAAGAAGTTTAAAAAAGTCCCCAAAAATGTAAGAACTGGTCAAATGTGTTCTGGAAAGGGTGCAGAGAAAGCAAAGAATTATCCCACGTGGAAAGGGGATGATCAATCAAACATGGTGGAGAACCAAAGGTCTAGTGAGAATGAGGAACTGAAAGAAATTAGTATTACTAAACAAAATAGTACTGGAGAAATTAATGGGACTGAAAGCCGATAAATTCCCTGGACCTGATGGCATACACCCTAGGGTTTTGAAAGAGGTGACTATAGACATAGTGAATGAATTGGTTGCCAGCTTCCAAAATGTCATAGATTGTAGAACGGTTCCCATAGATTGGAAGGTAGCAAGTGTAACCCCACTATTTAAGAAAGGAGGGAGAGAGAAAATGGGGAACTACAGACCAGTTAGCCTGACATCAGTAGTAGGGAAGATTCTAGAAGGGACGCAGACTTGAACAGATATGGAGGACAACCGCTTTTGCCAAAATTGCTCACCATTCCAGAATCATTCTGGATTGGAAAGATAAACTCCACTGCTAACCATCTTCTTAAACCCCTCTCCCCAGTATCCACCCTCACCTCCGACAATAAGTGTGAGAAGCTCAGTGACTTCTTTGTCTCTAAGATTGAGAGCATCCATTCGGCCCACTCTGCCTCTTCCCTTCCTTCCCCTAGCTCACCGGGCCAAGCTTCCTCTGAGGATCCCCTGGCCCTCGCCCTGACCTCACCTTTTTCTCCAGTTTCTCTCCGAGCTCCCCTCATGACCTTTCCAAGCTCATCCTGTCCATGAGACCCACTTCCTGCTTGCTTGACCCTATTCCCACCAAACTGCTGATCACCCAACTTCCTTTTCTGGCTCCCATGTTAGCTGATATTGTTAACGGTTCTCTCCTCAGGTACTGTCCTGCTCCCCCTCAAATCTGTCGTCATCACCCCTCTCCTCAAAAAAACCCTCGACTTCTCTATCCTTGCAAACTATCACCCCATCTTTGTCACCTCCCAAATCCGTGCCCATCTTTCCCGCAACTCCATGTTTGAATCCCTCCAATCCAGTTTCGGCACCTGCCACTGTACCAAAACAGTTCTCGTCAAAGTCACAAATGAGGCAATACTATTCCTCCTCATCCTTCTTGACTTGTCTGCAGCCTTTGACATGGTTGACCACTCTATCCTCCTCCAATCCCTCTGCACCGCCATCCAGCTAGGTGGGACTGCACTTGTCTGGTTCCATTCTCATCTATCTAATCATAGCCAGAGAATCACCTGAAACAGTTTCTTTTCCCGCCCCCACATCGCTACCTCTGTTGTCCCCCATGGATCTATCCTTGGCCCCCTCCTATTTCTCATCTACATGTTGCTGCTTGGTGAAATCATCCAAAAACACAGCATCACTATCCACATGTACGCTGATGACACCCAGCTGTACCTCACTGCCACTTCTCTCGACCCCTCCACAATCTCTAAGTTGTCAGACTGCTTGTCCGACATCCAATTCTGGATGAGCAGAAATTTTCTCCAATTGAATATTGGGAAGATTGAAGCCATTGTTTTTGTCCCTGCCACAAACTCTGTTCTCTGGCCACTGATTCCATCCCTCTCCCCAACTTCTGTCTGTTCGCAACCTTGGTATTATATTTGACCCTGAAATTAGCTTTCAACTACAAATCCGCAGCATAACTAAGACCGCCTATTTTCACCTCCGTAACATCGCCAATCTCCACCCTTGCCTCAGCTCATCCGCTGCTGAAGCCTTCATCCATGTCTTTGTTACCTCTAGACTTGACTATTCCAATGCACTCCTGGCTGGCCTCCCACATTCTACCCTACGTAAACTAGGAACATGAGTTCAAATCCCATGGCAGCTGTGGAATTTAAATTCAGTTAATTAAATAAATCTGGAACATAAACTAGTATCAGTAATGGTGACCATGAAACTACCAGATTGTCATAAAAACACATCTAGTTCACTAATATCCTTTAGGGAACGAAATCTGGCCTTTTTGTGATTCAAGACCCACAGCAATGTGGTTGACTCTTAATTACCCTCTGAAATGGCCTAGCAAGCCACTCAGTTGTACACAACTGCTGCGAAAAATAATAATAATAAGAAAACCGGACGGACCACCCGGCATTGATCTCGGCACCGGCTATGGACACAACAATGGCACACCCAGCCCAGTCGAGCCTGCAAAGTCCTTCTCACCAACATCTGGGGACATGTGCCAAAATTGGGAGAGCTGTCCCACAGACTAGTCAAGAAAAAGCCTGATATAGTCATACTCACAGAATCATACCTTTGAGCCAATATTCCAGACTCCTCCCTAGGTATGTCCTGTTCCACCGGCAGGACAGACCCACCGGGGTGGCGACACAGTGGTATATAGTCGGGAGGGAATGGCCTTGGGAGTCGTCAACATTGACTCTGGACCCCATGAAGTCTCATGGCTTCAGGTCAAGCATGGGCAAGAAAACCTCCTGCTGATTACCACCTACCGCCCTCCCTCAGCTGATTAATCAGTGCTCCTCCATGTTGAACACCACTTGGAAGAAGCACTGGGAGTAGCAAGGGCACAGAATGTACTCTGGGTGGGGGACTTCAATGTCCATCATCAGGAGTGGCTCGGTAGCACCACTACTGACTGAGCTGGCCGAGTCCTGAAGGATATAGCTGCCAGACTGGGCTTGCAGCAGGTGGTGAGAGAACCAGTACAAGGGATAAATCTACTTTACCTCATCCTCACCAAACTACCTATTGCAGATGCATCTGTCCATGACAGTATTGGTAGCAGTGACCACCACACAGTCATTGTGGAGACGAAGTCCCATCTTCACACTGAGGACACCCTCCATCGTGGTGTGTGGCACTACCACCATGCTAAATGGGATAGATTCAGCACAGATCTAGCAGCTCAAAACTGGGCATCAATGAGGCGCTGTGGGTCATCAGCAGCAGCAGATTGTATTCCACCACAATCTGTAACCTCATGGCCCAGCATATTCCTCACCCTATCATTACCATCAAGCCAGGGGACGAACCCTGGTTCAATGAAGAGTGTAGAAGAGCATGCCAGGAGCAGCACCAGGCGTACCTAAAAATGAGGTGCCAACCTGGGGAAGCTGCAACACAGGACTACATGCATGCTAAAAAGTGGAAGCAGTATGCTATAGACAAGGCTAAGCGATCCCACAACCAATGGATCAGATTAAAGCTCAGTAGTACTGTCGCATCCAGTCATGAATGGTGGTGGACCATTAAACAACTAACGGAAGGAGGAAGCTCCATGAATAACCCCATCCTCAATGATGGCGAAGCCCAACATGTGAGTACAAAAGACAAGGCTGAAATGTTCACAAACACCTTCAGCCTCCTCCTGAAGTCCCCACCATCACAGAAGCCAGTCTTCAGCCAATTCGATTCACTCCATGTGATATCAAGAGACGGCTGAGCGCACTGAACACAGCAAAGGCTATGGGCCCCAACACCATTCTGGCATTCGTGCTGAAGACGTGTGCTCCACAACTAGCCATGCCTCTAGCCAAGCTGTTCCAGTACAGCTACAAAACTGGCATCTATCCGACAATGTTGAAAACTGCCCAGATATGTCCTGACCACAAAAAGCAGGACAAATCCAATCCAGCTAATTAACGCCCCATCAGTCTACTCTAAATCATCAGCAAAGTGATGGAAGGTGTCATCAATAGTGCTATCAAGCGGCACTTATTCACCGATAACCTTCTCACCGATGCCCAGTTTGGGTTTCGCCAGGACCATTTGGCTCCAGACTTCATTACAGCTTGATCCAAACATGGACAAAAGAGCTCAGTTCCAAAAGTAAGCTGAGAGTGACTGCCCTCGACATCAAGGCAGCATTTGACCGACTGTGGCATCAAGCAGCCCGAGTAAAACTGGTCAATGGGAATCAAGGGAAAAACTCTCCACTGGCTGGAGTCATACTTAACACAAAGGAAGATGGTTGTGGTGGTTGGAGGTCAATCATCACAGCCCCAGGACATTGTTGCAGGAGTTCCCCAGGCAGTGTTCTAAGCCCAATCATCTTCAGCAGCTTCAGCAATGACCATCCCTCCATCATAAGGTCAGAAGTGGGGATGTTTGTTGATGATTGCAGTATTCAGTTCCATTCGCAACTCCTCAGATAATGAAGCAGTCCATGCCCGCATGCAGCAAGACCTGGACGACATTCAGGCTTGGGCTGATAAGCAGCAACTAACATTCGCGTCACACAAGTGCTAGGCAATGATTATCTCCAACAAGCGAGAATCTAACCGCCGCCCCTTGATATTCAACAGCATCACAATCACTGAATCACCCACCATCAACATCCTGGGGGTTACCATTGACTGGAACCTTAACTGGGCCAGCCACATAAGTACTGTGACAACAAGACCAGGTCAGAGGCTGGGTATCCTGTAGCCCAAAGCGTTTCCACCATCTACAAGACACAAGTCAGGAATGTGATGGAATACTTGCCACTTGCCTGGATGATTGCAGCTCCAACAACACTTAAGAAGCTTTGCACCATCCAGGACAAAGCAGCCCGCTTGATTGGCACCCCATCCATCAGCTTAAACATTCACTCCCTCCATCACCGACGTACCGTGGCTGCAGTGTGTACCATCTACAAGATGCACTGCAGCAACTCACCAAGGCTTCTCCAAGTCACACACCATCCTGACTTGGAAGTATATCGCCATTCCTTTATCATTGCTGGGTCAAAATCTTCGAACTCCCTCCCTAACAGCACTGTGGGAGTACCTTCACCACATGGACTGCAACGGTTTAAGAAGATGATTCACCACCATCTTCTCAAGGGCAATTAGGGATGGGCAATAAATGCTGGCCTTGCCTGCGACCCCACATTCCATGAACGAGTAATTTTTTTTTTAAATCTAGAAATGATCCAAAACTCGGCTGCCCATGTCCTAAGTCCCCCATCGCCCCTGTGATCGCTGATCTACATTGGCTCCCGGTTAAGCAACGCCTCTATTTCAAAATTCATATCCTTGTGTTCAAATCCCTCCGTTGCCTCACCCCTTCCTATCTCTGTAATCTCCTTCAGCCCCACAACCCCCCCCCGCCCCGAGATGTTTGCGCTCCTCTAGTTCTGCCCTCGTGAGCATAACTGATTATAAATGCTCAACCATTGGTGGCTGTTGCTTCGGCACTAAGCTCTGGAAATCCCTGCCTAAACCTGTCCTTCTCTCTACCTCTCTTTCCTCCTTCAATGCGCTCCTTAAAACCTACCTCTTTCCTGCCATAATTTCACCTTATATGGCTCAGTGTCAAATTTTTGGGAGACGAAATAGCCTCTTCCCGAAAGGCCCATTAGCGCCTCTGGGAGGCGCTGACGGAGCGATAAGGACTTTTCACCCTGGGGCAGGCGGCGGAAGCGACCCGCCTGGAATTGCCACTGGGATGCCGGTGGTGAAAACGGCTTTGCGCCGTGCCCCTTAATTTACTCCCCGGGTGCACAGGCGGCAGCGCACAGGCGATGACGTCAATGGCAAGCGTGGCGACCCCTTATCACCCCACGCCGACCCCTTTACGCCCCGTGGGGAAATTTGTCCCGCAGAGTGAGGTTGGTGTGGGGCGATGCCATCGACAGCTGTGCGGGTCGCTGAGCATTGTGCCACTCTTCCGCCCCTCTATCACCCCGCTACTGCCCCACGGAGGCAAATTACATCTCCGATACCACCCCGCAGATTTTTTTGATTCAAAGGATTCAATTCCGGGACATTCAGCTGCCCATCTCGCTGGGCACTAAATTTTCATTTAATTCAGATTGTGCACCCCAAACAGAGCGCGGGGCACTTTCGCCCTGTTGTCTCATAATACTACTGTGAAGCGCCTTGGGATGTTTCACTACGTTAAAGGCACTATATAAGTACAAGTTGTTGTTGTTGTTGTTGTAGTATCTATTATTAAGGGCATGGTTACAGGGCAGTTAGAAAATAATAATAGGGTTGACCAGAGTCAACACGGATTTATGAAAGGGAAATCGTGTTTTTTGATTTAATTAGCAGAATAGATAAGGGGGAACCAGTGGATGCGGTGTATTTGAATTTTCAGAAGGATTTCAACAAGGTGCCACGCAAGAGGTTATTAAACAGAATTAGGGCTCATGGGATTAGCCACTAGCATGGATTGAGGATTGGTTAATGGACAGACAACAGAGAGTAGGAATAAACGGGTCATTTTCGGGTTGACAGGCTGTACCTAGTGGATACCGCAAGGATCGATGCTTGGGCCTCAGCTATCCACAATCTATATCAATGATTTAAATGAGTGGACCAAATGTAATATATCCAAGTTTGCTGATGATACAATGCAAGGTGGGAATGTAAGTTGTGAGGAGGATGCAAAGAAGCTGCAAGGAGATATGGACAGGCTAAGTGAGTGGGCAAGAACATGGCAAATGCAATATAATGTGGCGAAATGTGAAGTTACCCACTTTGGTTGGAAAAATAGAAAAGCAGAGTATTTTTTAAATTGTGAGAGATCGGGAAATGTTGGTGTTCAGAGGGACCTGGGTGTCCTTGTACACAAATCACTGAAAGTTAACATGCAGGCACCGCAAACAATTAAGAAAGCAAATGGTATGTTGGCCTTTATTACAAGAAGATTTGAGATGTCTTACTGCAATTATATAGGGTCCTTGTGAAACCACACCTGGAGTATTGTGTACAGTTTTGGTCACCTTACCTAAAGAAGGATATACTTGCCATTGAGGGAGTGCAACAAAGGTTCACCAGATTGATTCCTGGGATGGGGGGATTGTCTTATGAGGAGAGATTGAGTAAACAACCCCAATATTCTCGAGAGTTTAGAAGAATGAGAGGTGATCTCATTAAAACAAAATTCTTACAGGGCTTGACAAGGTAGATGCAGGGAGGATGTTTCCCTTGGCTGGAGAGTTTAGAACCAGGGGTCACAGTTTCAGAATGAGGGGTCGGCCATTTAGGACTGAGATGAGGAGAATTTCTTCACTCAGAGGGTGGTGAATCTTTGGAATTCTCAGAGGGCTGTGGAGGCTCAGTCGTTGAGTATATTCAAAACAGGGATCGATAGATTTTTGGATATTAAGGGAATCAAGGGTTATGGGGATAGTGCAGGAAAGCAGAGTTGAGGTAGAAGATCAGCCATGTTCTTATGGAATGGCAGACCAGGCTCGAGGAGCCAAATGGCCTACACCTGCTCCTATTTCATATGTTCTTATGGTGGTAAAGCATTTGTGTTTGTGGAGCAGGTGGATCTAAGATCTGGATCGAAATGAAAATCGTTCTTCTAATATTATGATATTGCCTCTTCAAAATCCATCATAGATTAATGAAAGTGATTAACACTAAGATTCCCTTTTATCAATCCTATTAGAATCATATAATCATTGAATTATACAGCACAGAGGGAAGCCATTCTACCATCATGCCTATGCTGGCTTTTTGAAAGAGCTATCTAATTACTCCTCCCCCGATCTTTCTCCATAGCCCTTCAAATGTTTTCCCTTCAAATATTTATCCAATTCCCTTTTGAAAGTTACTATTGAATCTTCATCCACTATCCTTTCAGGTACACTACAGGTCATAGCAACTCACTGTCAACAAATTTGAAGCTGGCAGGACAAGTTGAGAAAGCTGTTAAAAAGGCATACGGATCCTTGGCTTTATAAATAGAGACATCAGGGGTAAGGTAGCATTGTGGTTATGTTTCTGGACCAGTAATCCAGAGGCCTGGACTAATGATCCCAAGATATGAGTTAAAATCCCATCATGGAGAATTTAAATTCAGTTAATTAAATAAAAATTGAATAAAAAGCTCGTGTCAGTAATGGTGACCATGAAGCTATCAGATTGTCATAAAAACCCATCTGGTCCACGAATATCCTTTAGGGAAAGAAATCTACCATCCTTACCCAGTCTTGTCTATATGTGACGCCATACCCACCAGCAATGTGGTTGACTCTGAACTGCCCTCCGCAGTTCAATAAGGCAACTCACCACCCACTTCTGAAGGGCAATTCAGGATGGGCAATAAATGCTGTTCTTGCCAGAAATGTCCACATCCTATGAATGAATTATTAAAAAAAGATTGGCGGGAATTTTAACTCCAAAAAATGGGTGAATGGGAGGTCAAAGAGTTAAAAATCTGAATCCCGACCCCAACTCATCCACTTCCGATTTTAACGGAGGTGGGACAGGCGTGGGCAACCAACCCGCTCCGAGGAGGCAGGTTGGCACTTTAAATATTATAATGAGGCTGTGTGGCTCACGGTGATCCACCATTTTAAATTTAACTATGGGCGGGTTTCCCTGGCCTTGGGAAATCTGCCAGCTAAAGGAAGGTGAGGACTGCTAGATCCAGCAGGTAAGTACCTTTCCACCTACCTACTGGATGCAGCGTTCCTGCCTCATCAATCCCCGTGATTGGATCCCCCCAGACCCTTGTGATCTCCCCTAGACCACCCCCTGAGGTCTCCAACACCCCCCCCCACCCCTCCACCTCCAGCCTTTGATCCTCACCCCAGCACCAAATCACCCCTCCAGCCTTCCAATCTCTCTCTCCAGCACCCGATTCCCCTCTGGTCTCTGACCATACCCCACTCCCCGATCCCTCCCTCACTCCTCTCTGTGGTCTGGTGCTGTAGGCCTATCCGCCTGCATCCAGCCAGCCTCTCCATCTGCCTGGCTACAGGTAGGAAACAATGACTCCAAATGCTAATCAGGTCCTGTCGTTAAATTTGGCATGGTATGTAGGAAACCCGTTCTCCCTGGTTTCCTGACCACATTGCAGCACTCCCCCCGCCCCCCCCCCCACCCCCGACCCCGCTCCCTCCCCGCCTCCAAATGACAATTCCGGCCATAGAGTACAAAAGCAAGGAAGTTACGCTTAATCTTTATAAAACACTGGTTAGACCCCAGCTGGAATATTTTGGGCAATTCTCGGCACCACACTTTAGGAAAGATGTCAAGCAATGTTCCCCATAATTTTGAGAGGGCTGCCGGCCCTTTTAACGGGCTGCGCAACCTATTCAAAAGTCTGCGCATGGAGAGAGGAAACCTACAAGGGTCAGTCAACTTAGTCTGCTTTCATGCATGCCCAAGCAACCAATTACAGAGTGCCATTGGCAGAGGCCTGGGAGTAGGTTAGCTGCCTGCCCTCTCAGGAAATGATGCGTAGTGCAGAATGTGCTTAAAAAAAAGGCAGAAGATAACAAATAAGAAACAGAAGTGGACAAGAAACCAATGCCATGTAATAAATGAAACAACTGAGGAGAAAACATAACAAAACAATTTTTAAAATCTCATTTGTTTGGACAAGTTTTATGCTCAACAGGATGAGGGACATTAGTGCTGGGTAATAGAACACTTTTCTATCTTTCCCTGCTCAAGTACAGCTGTGACAGCTTTTTGCTAGAGCAATCCAAAATAATCTCACCTTCTGAAGTTAAAATTACCACCTTTTACTTTTATTATGTTTATAAAAATCCTATTTCCTTTTATATTATCTGCTAGTCTTTTCTCAAGCTCCCTTTTAGTCATTCTCATCTCATTTTTCATCTTCCAATGAAACATTCTGTTCTGTTCATTATAATCTTTAGCGTTCTTAATTCTAACTTTATAATATGATTCACTTTTAAGTTTCAGTTTAGTTTTAATCTCTCTATTGATCCACAGAACTCTTCTTTGATGTACCCATTTTACCTTATAGGAATTATTTATTTTGTACTCTGTGTAGCTTATATTTTTGAGATTTTCCACAGCTGATCTGTTCAGTTAATTTAAGCCTTTGTTTTTTTTCGGTTCGGTGCCCTTATCTTTGACCCTTCATTATCCTTTTCTATTCTTATATGGAACCTAACTGGGTTGTGGTCACTATTTCCCAATTGTTCTTCTACTCTCCCATATTATTTGCTCTATTAATTTCCTAAGACTAAAGCAATGATTCTTCCCTTGTTGGACTAGAAACATACTGACCGAGGAAACAGTCCTGGATGTATTCTAAACTGCATTCCTCTCCTTAATGTGCATTTCTTTTGAGTGCATACAAAACCAAATTTCAAATTTATTCCAGCATACAAGGATAAAGTGCTTCTTTTTGCATTACCTACCATGAATTTGGACTGTGCGGGGAGTAGTGACAACAGATTGATTCCTGGAAACAAGGGATCTATAGCTTTCCATTGAACTCAAGCGCACACTGATGGTGTTCTCTTTCCGAAAGATGTCAGAGTCACTGTGGGTTGAGAGGTTATCTCCATACATGCGAGGGCAGCACTTGGATGGATTGAAACGAATGCACAATCGTTGCAGGTCAGCCTATGGACGAACAGAATTCCACTGTTATGTTAGATGCTGTATATGATATAGAGAAATAACAAACTGCGTATATGTTATCTGCACCCATAATTTTTACTGACATTGCAGGAAATTGGAGACCTGGCCCTGAAATTTTAGTGGGAAGAAAGGGTAGAAGTTGCGCTGATTGCTCAGTGAGGTGGACTTCAAATCTAGCAGCTTTCTGCCCCAATCCCCTGCAACCCAAATTCCAATTGGGGTGAGGAGCCAGGTGAATCTGCCTGCTCTACTCTCTTCTTCTGTCTGTTGCCTCATTGCCCTGGCTTAAACTTCTCCCCTACAGCCCAGCCTAGTCTAATGTCCTTTTCCTTCATCTCATCCCCTCACACATGACTCAGCCTGGTCTTGCTCCTCTCTTTCTCTTTCTTTCATTATAAACCTGCAGTCTCCTAGAACTCTCAACCCATCATGATCCTAGTTGCTCTCTACTTCTTCCCGATGATGGTCTCTTTTCTTCCCTGCCTCTCTTCCTCTGACCATATTCTTACCCCAGACAGACTAAAATGTAGTTATCGAACATGGGCAAATATGGAAACAGACATTTAAAAAACGTGCACATTTCTTTAACATCACCACAGGCAATGGTTATAAACTGAAACTCAATCGGGCTAATTTTCCTGGGCGGGATCTGTTGGAGACACAGTGACTGCAGTGCATTGGAAGTGTACTTTGCTCAGGCGCACTGGTGTGCTTGGATTTCCTGGTTTACAATAAAGAAGGTGGACTTTGAGTGTCATTGGTGGCACTCTAGTGGTTTTAGGTAAAGGCAGATTGTGAGGAATTCAGGTTTTAAAGGCAGCAGCGGCATTAAAGGGGCAAGTAAAGAAAGAACTTGCATTTGTAAAGCCACTTTTATGACCTCAGGATATCCCAATGAGCTTCATATGTAACCCTTTAACCTTCTCTGCTCTAAAGAGAATATCCTCCCTTAGCCCTCTGCACTGAACAACTGCTCATCCATCTCGAAGCTCAAGGAACAGCATCACATCTTTCTATGAGGCACTTTAAAACCTTCTAGACTCAACAATGAGTTCAATAATTTCAGATCATAACCTTTGCTCCCACTCTCTCGGACAGTAGGTGCTGGCAATGATTCTGCTGTTGCCATTTACAGCTCCTCTGGACCCATCTTTTCTTTCTTTACTTGTCCCATTACACACCTTTTTGCCTCGCACCATCATCCCTTTTTTCATTTAATTACTCCAGCCTCCCACCCTATCACAGACCTTCCCTTTTGTTCTTTACTCCCATCCTCCCTTTCCCTGTATGTACTTGCTTAAAATCACAGATGCTGCATGACTGCTAAGTATTTTCAGCATCTTCTGTTTATATTTCAGATTTCCAGCATCCACACCATTTTGCCTTTGAATTCCTCATCTATGGTGATTGCAATAACCCTCCTATCGTCCTTTAACCTAATCTTTCCTACCCATATTCAAGGCTACCCCTCGACATCTCACGTGGTCTCGCTACTCCCAGCAACTTGATCACAGACAAGTCCATTTCCAACCACTTCTTTGTATCCCTCACCACCCACATGTCCCTAGCCCAGTCCAATCCCATTTTCTTCTACATCTGTCCCAGAAAATATTCTCCCTCAAGTTACTCACAGCTGCACTTTCAAACTTCCCTTATAGCCTTTGGCCCTCTATTCACCACATTATATCTGCTCAACCATTCCCTCATGTCCATTGTTGATGCCTTTGTCCCAATAAAGCCTTTACTCTCTTACTGTCTAGTTTTTCCCTGGATACAGCGCCTATCTTCGCTCCACTTCCAAAGACCCAGACTAGAGCATATATTTTTACAACTGGTTCAACCATCCAGCGCCAGATCTGGCTGGACCACATCAAGCACTATCGGGCCTTGCTCTCCTTTCTCCCCTGTTCCTCCCAAGTATGCTACATTTACCAAAGCTCATGTCTCAAATTACTAATAGTCTGCATCCCAAAATATTATTTTTTGAAAGAACTCTATCTAAGTTGCATTTGACTGAATCAACACTTTCTGTTTCCACTGTTTTCTTAGGGAGCTTGTTCCGTAGATTTACCACTTGCTCACTGAAAAAAGACTTCCACGGATTAGTTAAGGATTAGCAGCCACTTTTCCTATGCATAGCAAAGAAAGAAAAGAAAAAACTTGCATTTCTATAGCACCTTTCACGACCTCAGTTTGACTCAAAGTGCTTTACTGCCAATTAAGTACTTTTGAAGCATATTCACTATTGTAAAGTAGGAAACGTGGCAGTCATTTGCACACAGCAAGATTCCACAAACAGCAATGAGATAAAATACCAGGTAATCTGTTTGTGGTGATGGTTGAGGGATAAATATTGACCCTGTTTTTCAGGTACTATTTGGTGCTAAACCCAGATAAATGACCTAGAATGTCAACCTACCCTGAAATTGTCATTGTAGAATCCATAAATAAGTGGGTTCCAGAAGCTATGTGACATAGCCAGGTAGTGGGAGAAGAAATAAAGAGCAGTGATGTCCACAGGATCACTCGGAAGCACAGCCAGATTGAACTCAAAGGTAACGCTGAAGATGTGAAATGGTAGCCAGCAAAAAGCGAAAACAGCCACAATGATAAACAGCATCTTGATTACCTGAAAGAAGTTACATAGATTGTTATTTTTATCCTATTTTATTTGCATTTAATAGCAAAACAATCAGCCCAAATTCTTCATATCAATTACAACCCATTATTTTAACATAATTCTTCTTCAGCTGGGAATTTCCTTGGAGCTGCTCCTCCTCTGTCATTGTGGTGGAAAACCAATTTACGCATATAAACAAGGTTTCTGCTGCATGCACTTCCATCAAACTTATGGTGGTGAAGCAGGGGCAACTCTGAGGAAATTCCTGGCCTTAGTCTCCTAACTGCAGTTATAATTTATATCTGGTGATAGCAGCAAATTTCTTTCAGTTAGTGGACAATCTTCCTGTTTCTGTAAGTGTCATCAATAGGAACCTATGCCCAGGGGTTGAGATGACAGGAGTTAGTCAACTATCAGAGCAGAATGAGAAAGATAATTTAGTACATCCAGCTTTATTAAATTATACTGGCCAAAATCACTGAAAACAGTAACCCTTGCAAATTTTCCCACTCCCCAGCACCAATCCGGAGGACAATTATATGACCCCACTGATGCCCCAGCTGAGATCAGCTCAACCATCAGGGACTGAATCTGGGAGCTTTCTAGTCTATATGACTTAGGACCACACCCTGCAATACATGTATTCATCCATTAGGGAAAGAACATAAGAACATAAGAAATAGGAGCAGAAGTAGACCATTTGGCTCCTCGCGCCTGCTCCGCCATTCATTGAAACATAGAAACATAGTAACTGGGTGCAGGAGTAGGCCATTCGGCCCTTCGAGCCTGCATCGCCATTCAATATGACATGGCTGATCATGCAACTTCAGTACCCCATTCCCGCCTTCTCTCCATACCTCCTGATCCCCTTAGCTGTAAGGGCCACATCTAACTCCCTTTTGAATATATCCAATGAACTGGACTCAACAATTTTCTGCGGGAGAGAATTCCACAGGTTCACCACTCTCTGGGTGAAAAAGTTTCTCCTCATCTCGGTCCTATATGGCTTACCCATTATCCTTAGACTGTGACCCCTGGTTATGGACTTCCCCAACATCAGGAACATTCTTCCTGCATCTAACCTGTCCAATCCCGTCAGAATTTTATATGTTTCTATGAGATCCCCTCTCATTCTTCCAAATTCCAGTGAGTATAAGCTGAGCCAATCCAGTCTTTCTTCATATGCCAGTCCTGCCATCCTGGGAATTAGTCTGGTGAACCTTCGCTGCACTCTCTCAATAGCAAGTACGTCCTTCCTCAGATTAGGAGACCAAAACTGCACACAATACTCAAGGTGTGGTCTCACCAAGGCCCTGTACAACTGCAGTAAGAGCTCCCTGCTTCTATACTCAAATCCTCTCGCTATGAAGGCCAGAATGCCATTTGCTTTCTTTATTGCCTGCTGTTCCTGCATGCCTACCTTCAGTGACTGATGTATCATGACACCCAGGTCTCGTTGCATCTCCCCTTTTACTAATCTGTCACCATTCAGATAATAATCTGCCTTCTTGGTTTTCCACCAAAGTGGACAACCTCACATTTATCCACATTATACTGCATCTGCCATGCATTTGCCCATTCATCTAACCTGTCCAAGTCACCCTGCAGCCTCTTAGCATCCTCCTCACAGCTCACACTGCCACTCTGTTATACTCATAATAAATGGTCAGACTAAGTACTGTGTATAATGAGCAAGTGTGACCTTAGCTCCTTTATTAAGATTCCAGAGTGCAGGTACCTTGTGGATGGCCTGTTTATATTCTGTGTTCCCAAGAGATGCTGGGATCCCTTGGGACTGCAACAGGTAGGCCCTCTGGTGGTCAGGTGTGATGCAGGTTACAAGGGGTTAAATACATAACACACTCAGCTTAGTGTCATCTGCAAATTGGAGATATTACATTCAATTCCTTCGTCTAAATCATTAATGTATATTATAAATAGCTGGGGTCCCAACACTGAACCCTGCGGCACCCCACTAGTCATTGCCTGCCATTCTGAAAAGGACCCGTTTATTCCCACTCTTTGTTTCCTGACTGCCAACCAGTTCTCTATCCACATCAATATAGTACCTCCAATACCATGTGCCTTAATTTTGCACACTAATCTGTGTGGGACCTTGTCAAAAGCCTGATGAAAGTCAAAATACACCACATCCACTGTTTCTCCCTAATCCACTCTACTAGTTACTTCCTCAAAAAATTCTAGAAGATTTGTCAAGCATGATTTCTCTTTCATAAATCCATGCTGACTTGGACCAATCCTGTCACTGCTTTCCAAATGCACTGCTATTACATCTTTAATAATTGATTCCAGCATTTTCTCCACCATCGATGTCAGGCTAACCGGTCTATAATTCCCTGTTTTCTCTCTCCCTCCTTTTTTAAAAAGTGGGGTTACATTAGGTACCCTCTAATCCATAGGAACTGATCCAGAGTCTATAGAATGTTGGAAAATGACCACCAATGCATCCACTATTTCTGGGGCCACTTTCTTAAGTACTCTGGGATGCAGACTATCAGGCCCTAGGGATTTATCGGCCTTCAGTCCCATCAGTTTCCCTAACACCATTTCCTGACTAATAAGGATTTCCCTCAGTTCCTCCTTCCTGCTAGATCCTCGGTCCCCTAGTATTTTCGGGAGGTTATTCGTGTCTTCCTTAGTGAAGACAGAACCAAAGTATTTGTTCAATTGGTCTGCCATTTCCTTGTTTCCCATCATGAATTCACCTGATTCTGACTGCAAAGGACCTACATTAGTCTTCACTAATCTTTTTCTCTTCACATATCTATAGAAGCTTTTGCAGTCAGTTTTTATGTTCCCTGCAAGCTTACTCTCAAACTCTATTTTCCCCCTCCTAATTAAACCCTTAGTCCTCCTCTGCTGAATTCTAAATTTCTCCCAGTCCTCAGGTTTGCTGCTTTTTCTGGACAATTTATATGCCTCTTCCTAATTTCCCTTGTTAGCCACGGTTGAGCCACCTTTCATGTTTTATTTTTATGCCAGACAGGGATGTACAATAGCTGTAATTCATCCATGTGATCTTTAAATGTCTGCCATTGCCTATCCACCATCAACCCTTTAAGTATCATTCGCCAGTCTATCGTAGCCAAATTACTTCTCATACCATCAAAGTTTCCTTTCTTTAAGTTCAGGACCCTAGTCTCTGAATTAACTGTGTCGCTCTCCATCTTAATGAAGAATATTATTCTCATTCTTATAATGAATATTATCGTCATTCTTCCCCAAGGGCCCATGCACGACCAGATTGCTAATTAATTCTCTCTCGTCACACAAGACCCAGTCTCGGATGGCCTGCTCTCTAGTTGGTCCCTCGACATATTGTCTAGAAAACCATCCCTTATACACTCCAGGAAATCCTCCTCCACAGTATTGCTACCAGTTTGGTTAGCCCAATCAATATGTAGGTTAAAGTCACGCATGATAACTGCTGTACCCTTATTGCACACGTCCCTAATTTCCTGTTTGATGCCATCCCCAACCTCCCTACTACTGTTTGTTGGTCTGTACACAACTCCCACTAATGTTTTCTGCCCTTTGGTGTTTCGCAGCTCTACCCATATAGATTCCACATCATCCAAGCTAATATCCTTGCTTACTATTGCATTAACCTCCTCTTTAACCATTAACGCTACCCCACCTCCTTTTCCTTCCTCTCTATCCTTCTTGAATATTGAATACCCCTGGATGTTGAGTTCTCAGCCTTGGTTACTCTGGAGCCATGTCTCCGTAATCCCAATTACATCATATCCGTTAACAACGATCTGCGCAGTTAATTCGTCCACCTTATTATGAATGCTCCTCGCATTGAGACTCAGAGCTTTCAGGCTTGTTTTTTTTAACACTCTTTGTCCTTTCAGAATTATGTTGTATTGTAGCCCTTGTTGATTTTTGCCCTTGATTTCTCTGCCCTCCACTCTTGATTTTCTCCTTCCTACCTTTTGTTCTGCGGTCTTTTTACTTCCCTCTGCCTCCCTGCATCGGTTCCCATCCCCCTGCCATATTAGTTTAACCCCTCCCCAACAGCACTAGCAAACACTTCACATAGTACATAAGTTCCAGTCCTGCCCAGGTGCAGACCATCCAGTTTGTACTGGTCTCACCTCCCCCAGAACTGGTTCCAATGCCCCAGAAATTTGAATCCCTCCTCTTTGCACCATTCCTCAAGCCACGTATTCATCTGAACTATCCTGCAATTCCTACTCTAATTAGCATGTGGTATTGTTAGCAATCCTGAGATTACTACCTTTGAGGTCCTACTTTTTAATTGAACTCCTAGCTCCCTAAATTCAGCTTATAGGACCTCATCCCATTTTTTACCTATATCGTTGGTACCTATATACACCACGACAACTGGCTGTTCTCCCTCCCTCTCCAGAATGCACTGCAGCCGCTCCAAGACATCCTTGACCCTTGCACCAGGGAGGCAACATAGCACCCTGGAGTCTCGGTTGCGGCTGCAGAAATGCCTATCTGTTCCCCTTACAATAAAATCCCCTATCACTATAGCTCTCCCACTCTTTTTCCTGCCCTCCTGTGCAGCAGAGCCACCCATGAACTTGACTGCTGCTGCCTTCCCCAAATGAGTCATCTTCCCCAACAGTACCCAAAATGGTGTATCTGTTTTTGAGGGAGATGACGCATGGGACCCCTGCAGTACCTTCCTTCCACTGCTCTGCCTGATCTGATGGTCACCTATTCCCTATCTGCCTGAGTAACCTTTACCTGCAGTGTGACCAACTCATTAAACGTGCTATTCACGACATCCTCAGCATCGTGGATGCTCCAGAGTGAGTCCATGCTCAGCTCCAGTGCTGCAATGCAGTCTGTCAGAAGCTGCAGCTGGATACACTTCCTGCACACATAGTAGTCAGGGACACTGGAAGCGTCCCTGATTTCCCACATAGCACAGGAGGAGCATGACACTGGTCTGGGCTCTCCTGCCATGACTTAACCCTTAAATTACTTAATTTGGCAACAATGCCAAAGGTTACCTACTGATAAGAAATGAAAAATAAAAAGTTTTCACGTTTTGAAAGTTTAGATTTTTAATCCCAGCTCTTAATTTAAACCAATGCCCAAGAAAAAGAGAGAAATACCGACCAACCAATCACTTCCCTGCTTTCCTGTGATGTCACACTTTGAATCTTTTTACTTCTTATCCTCCCAGGTCAGTTGGTGCTGGTTGGGCTGGCTCCCTTTATCTCCCGCTCCAATCAGCTGCTGCTTTCGCGGTGTTTGTGTCCCGGCTCCTGCTCGCGCTCCCTTTATCTCCCGCACCAATCGGCTACTGTCTTGCAGTGTTTGTGTCCTGACTCCTGCTCGCGCTCCCTTTATCTCAATATGATCATGGTTGATCTGACCATGGACTCAGCTTCACTTCCCTGCCCGCTCCCCATAACCCTTTACTCCCTTATCGCTCAAAAATCTGTCTATCTCCGCCTTAAATATATTCAATGACCCAGTCTGCACAGCTCTCTGGGGCATAGAATTCCACAGATTTACAACCCTCAGAGAATACATTTCTCCTAATTTCAGTTTTAAATGGGCGGCTGAGATTATTCTGAGATTATGTCCCCTAGTTTTAGTTTCCCCTATGAGTGGAAATATCCTCTCTGCATTCACCTTGTCAAGTCCCCTCAAGATCTTATATGTTTCAATAAGATCACCTCTCATTCTTCTGAACTCCAGTGTGTATAGGCCCAACCTACTCAACTTATCTTCATAAGTCAACACCCTCATCTCCAGAATCAACGTAGTGAATCTTCTCTGAACAGCCTCCAATGCAAGTATATCCTTCCTTAAAAATTGTATGCAGTACTCTAGGTGTGGCCTCACCAATACCCTGTACAGTTGTAGCAGGGCTTCTCTGCTTTTATACTCTATCCCCCTTGCAATAAAGGCCACATTCCATTTGCCTTCCTGATTACTTGCAACATCCTTTCTTGATCCAACCACCATGGCCGAGTGCTGCAATGATTTGAATACTACCATATCAAACATAATTTAGCTTTTCATCTATTTTTCGGGGGAATTTCAGCAGTGGGAACATCAAAACAGAAAAAGTGCCTCTACAGAAAGAAAACCAGCTGCTGGACAACTGATTTACAAGGCTAACAGCAGTGCAGAGATGCATTACTATTTTTCTAAACCAAAGGTGTGCATTCAGACACACAAAGTGATTGGACATTATCCAACTCCCTGGATTATTACTTCGATGTCATTACCTTCCGTTTTGATTTGTCTTGCTGAGCGTCTCTGTTTTTGTCCATATTTCCTGGTGGTCTCCGACCCCACAGTCTTATACCCACATTCCAGTAGGTTATGGTGAGGATGAGTAAGGGCAACATATAAGTGAAAAGCAGCAGGAAGAGTGTATAGATCTTCCGGTAAGTATTGTTAGGCCAATCAGTTTCCAAACAGATCATTTCAGATTTGCTGTCCAGATTCATGTACTTGGCCTGGCTCACAAAACATAAAACTTACTTCAGACAATATTTGATAACAAAAACCATTTTTATCAATATGCAATCCCAAATTATACCATGCAATGAAGTTATTTACACCCATAACTCCTGAATTTGCCCATAGAACAACTAATCAGTCTAGTAATGGAGATGCAAACCTTCAGCAGTTTATGGTCACATGTTTTCCAATGGATGGAGAAAGTTAGGGAAAATGTAGAGGTATACAGAAAGGTTCAAGTAATAAAATTACCTAAAACCTGCAGGATAAAGCTCAATGGAAGCATCACAGGAACAGTTATCACTCTTGACAAAATCATCACCAAATAGAAAAGACATCCTGTTTTCTACTTATGGTACTTTCCTACTTCAGGGGCTGATTTTCCTGAACTTTGACCCTGGGCAATAGGACGGAGATCTGTGACAGTGGGTCTTTGCCTCTTTACATCGCCTTGTGATTTCTAAGACTTTCCCTGAGGGGCAGAGCTTGTGCTTATAATAAGTACAGGCCCAGTGTGGTAATGCTAATGAGCTGGGAGGAGATGTTCCTGCATTGCAGCTCAAGGGCACCTAAACACGGGTACTTCAAGAAACCGGCAATGGGGCTTGCTCTGGGACCCTACAAGATTGAAGTGTCTGAAGGGGTCCTGGTAACAAACAAAGACAGTCCTGAAAGTAGGAAGCCTTTTCTTTTACTTGCAGGTTGATTTTCAGACTCTGAGGCCAGTGTGCAGACCCAATCTTTTTTGCACCCCCATTTCTCAGTGCAAGGCCCTGCAGGGCAGAAATGGTCCAGGAAAATTGGTCCCTACAAGTTTAGCATTGACGCAAAGCTGTTTCTGCTTCGCACCAACACTAATCTTGTGGAGTGCAAATTCGGTATGAAGACCCAAACTGACTCTGAAGCAAAGCAAAATGAGACTTTCTCCTCCAGAGAGTCTCACCCCCCCTCTATCCAGTGTCACATCAGGCCCTGACTCTCGGTTCAGGCTGTATTTAGCAAAGCTACAGTGATAATATGAATACATCCTCAATCATTCAACCAACAACACAACAATCAATGAAAACTATGTTTTAATAATAAATGACAGAATTCTTGATGTGTTGATGCACCTGAAACTGTTGCTTGATTGTGACATTATCATAACCAAAATGTATAGTAGTTTCTGCTGGTCTTTCTCCTCAATGTCAAAGGTATTGGTTCAGTTTTTGTGGTCAGCGACAAAGGAATGGCCCTCATTGACAGCTGCCCACAAAGTTTTCATGGACTTTAGAGTGCAGGCTTGCTTTAATCTGGCTTTTGAACTAGCGCAGCATGCTCTACAGAGTATATGCGAGCTAGGCAAGAAGTAGTGAGGCTCTTCAACCAATCAGATTGAAGAATCCTCACTGAGACATGCAGATTCTAAACTGGGAAGTATAAAGCGGGACATATCAATTAGATTTAAATCATGTACAGAAAGCAAAATAATGATTGGGAAATACAATTGTGATTAAGAGAGAGATAAAAGAGACAGACAGAAAAAGTAAAAACAAATTAATTTTTAAAATAAATCTCCAACACTAATTAAATTCTGAAGGAATGAGACTCCAAATGTTTAAAATTAAATTTTCAGGGCCAGAGATGTTGTTTGGCGGAAATGATCATTTATCACGCCATTAAAAATTTGCTTACTCCTGAATGCACAACCCTAACTATTTCTGGCATCTTTAGTGGGGAACTAGTGGGCAAGTACCCCAAGTTCACACCATTACATTTATTTCAATGCCGAATCTATTGACAAGCCATTTATAAAGCCTCCTGCTCTTCCCAGCTCCACATACGGTAAGTATGGAAAATGTTGGAGTCCATTATTAAAGAAGCAGTAGCAGGACATTTGGAAAAGCAAAATTCGGTCAGGCAGAGTCAGCATGGATTTATGAAGTGGAAGTCATGTTTGACAAAGTTGCTGGAATTCCTTGAGAATGTAACGAACAGGGTGAATAAAGGGGAACCAGTGGATGTGGTGTATTTGGGCTTCCAGAAGGCATTTGACAAGGTGCCACATAAAAGGTTGCTGCACAAGATAAAAGTTCATGGGGTTGGGGATAATATATTAGCATGGATAGAGGATTGGCTAGCTAACAGAAAACAGAGAGTCGGGATAAGTGGTTAATTCTCTGGTTGGCAGCCAGTAACTAGTGGGGTGCCGCAGGGATCAGTGCTAGGACCCCAGCTATTTACAATCTATATTAACGACTTGGAAGAAGGGACTGAGTGTAATGTAGCCAAGTTTGCTGATGATACAAAGCTGGGAGGAAAAGCAATGTGTGAGGACACAAAAAATTTGCAAAAGGACATAGACAGGCTAAGTGAGTGGGCAAAAATTTGTCAGATGGAGTATAATGTTGGAAAGTGTGAGGTCATGCACTTTGGCAGAAAAAAAATTCAAAGAGCAAGTTATTATTTAAAGTGCTGCAATACAGCGGGACCTGGGGGTACTTGTGCATGAAACACAAAAGGATAGTGTGCAGGTACAGCAAGTGATCAGGAAGGCCAATGGAATCTTGGCCTTTATTGCAAAGGGGATGGAGTATAAAAACAGGGAAGTCTTGCTACAGCTATACAGGGTATTGGTGAGGCCACACCTGGAATACTGCATGCAGTTTTGGTTTCCATATTTACAAAAAGGTTTACTTGCTTTGGAGGCAGTTCAGAGAAGGTTCACTAGGTTGATTCCAGAGATGAGGGGGTTGAGTTATGAGGAAAGGTTGAGTAGGTTGGGCCTCTACTCATTGGAATTCAAAAGAATGAGAGGTGATCTTATCGAAACGTATAAGATTATGAGGGGGCTTGACAAGGTGGATGTAGAGAGGATATTTCCACTGATGGGGAAGACTAGAACTAGAGGTCATGTTCTTAGAATAAGGGGCCGCCCATTTAAAACAGAGATGAGGAGAAATTTCTTCTCTCAGGGTTGTAAATCTGTGGAATTCGCTGCCTCAGAGAGCTGTGGAAGCTGGGACATTGAATAAACTTATGACAGAAATAGACAGTTTCTTAAACAATAAGGGGCTAAGGGGTTATGGGGAGTGGGCAGGGAAGTGGAGCTGAGTCCATGATCAGATCAACTATGATCTTATTGAATGGCGGAGCAGGCTCAAGAGGCCGCATGGCCTACTCCGGCTCCTATTTCTTATGTTCTTATGTTCCTGCTGGTTACCATGAGTTCAAGACTTGATGCATGAAGCGCTAGAGCACTCAAAAACTGAGAACTGGTTCTGCAAGAAGTACAGAACTCTAATTTCAATGAATTATCTCCCCTTTTAAATGCCGTTGCCATGCGCGTCTGCCACCTGTGTATCCTTCTTTCCTGGCTGGAAATGTGCACGCACTTCCTGCCTGCCATTGCGGGCACTCCAAGGCCAAATTTAGGAGAGAAGGACATAAAATTTGCGAAAATTAGAAGTGATATAAATAAGTTAATGTCACTGTCACTAAGTTAATGTAACTATCAGTTCATTGTGAGAAATATATTTTATATGCTTTGTTATGCTTTGCTACTTGTTTATACTTTTATATAAACCACAATCAGTGCTGGAGACATCAATCTAACAGTCATCAACCATCTGAAAAGATTTAATGCAAAGGTGTTCATTGACTTCAGTATCAGTCGTCTCAGAGTGCAAGCCACAGAACAAAATGTAGAATTCTCCTTAGCAGGCTCTTTAGATCATTGAAGCACTTTCTGACATCCTGTCAGCCTGTCAGCTTTATTTCCTTTGAGAGATGATTTCTATCTAATCACCCAACCTCTGCAGCTTGGTCTTAGAATTTGACATTTAGAAGGTGGCCCTGAAGATATAAGGTCATCTCCTCCAACATCAATTTGATCTTTTGATCTACAAACCAAGCCAAGATTAAATATTTCCAGTTGTAAGTCTTTAGAGTCACTGTAAGTTGACTTATAGCAGGGGTATGTATTCAAGCTTTGTGTCTCTGTCGGTAATGTGAGTGCAGACTATTAAGTCTCAAGGGCTACATTTAAAGTTTAAATCCATAATTGGTATATCTCTCAAGTTGTTAATTCTAACAGATCTTAGCATTCATAGAATCATACTTCCTGCTCTCTCCCCATAGCTGTGTATTTTTTTCCCTTCAAGTATTTATCCAATTCCCTTTTGAAAGTTACTATTGAATCTGCTTCCACCACCCTTTCAAGCAATGCATTCCAGATCACAAATACTCGCTGCGTAAAAAAATGTTTCCTCATGTCGCCTTTGGTTCTTTTGCCAATCACTGTGTCCTCTGGTTACCAATTCTTCTGTCACTGGAAACAATCTCTCCTTATTTACTCTATCTAAATCTTTCATGATTTTGAACACCTCTATCAAATCTCCTCGTAACCTTCTCCGCTCTAAGGAGAACAACCCCAGCTTCACCAGTCTCTCCACATAACTGAAGCCCCTCATCTTAGGTGTCATTCTAGTAAATCTCTTCTAAATCCTCTCTAAGGCCTTGACATCCTTCCTAAAGTTGAACAAAATACTCCAACTGTGGCTCCAATGTTTTATAAAGGTTTGGTATAACTTCCTTGCTTTTGTACTCTATGCGTCTATTAATACAGCCAAGGATGCCATATGCTTTTTTAACAGCCTTCTCAACTTGTCCTACCACTTCTCCCTTCCAAAATGTATCACTTCACACTTCCCTGCTTTAAATTTCATCTGTCACGTGTCTGCCCATTTCACCAGTCTGTCTATGTCCTCCTGAAGTCTGTTACCCGTCCTCCTCATTGTTTACTACATTTCTGAGTTTCATATCATCGGCAAACATTGACATTATGCCCTGTATACCCAAGTACAGGTCATTAATATATATCAAAAACAGCAGTGGTCCTAGTACCGTCCACTGGGGAACATCACTGTATACTTCCCTCCAGTCTGAAAAACAACTGTTCATCACTACTCTCTAAGTTCTGTCCCTTAGCCAGTTTTGTATCCATGCTGGCACTGTCCCTTTAATCCCATGGGCTTTAATATTGCTAACAAATCTATTGGGCCCAAGTTTCCACATGATTTGCACCTGATTTTTAGGAGCAACTGGTGGAGAACGGACTACCTTAGAAATCGCAATTCTCCACATTATTTTTTTCTGCAGTTCTAGTCAGGTAGAACAGTTCTACTTTGGAACAGAATTTTTTCTTCAAAAGGGGGTGTGTCCGGCCACTGACGCCTGATTTCAAAGTTTCCACAGTGAAAACGTACTCCAAACTAAGTTAGAATGGAGCAAGTGAAGATTTTTGTAGAACTGAAAAAACCTGTTCTACACATTAAAAAATCAGGCGCAGGTTACAAATTAGGCGTCCAGAACGAGGTGGGGGGGGAGGGGGGGGGAAGGGAACTCATTAAATTCTACAATAAATCCTTATTTATACTTCTACAAATATTATACAAATAAATCCAACCTGAATAAACATTTATAAGCAAAGAAAAGATTAAATAAACCATCTTCCTACCTGTGTGAAAGTGCTTCAGGCACGGAGAATGCTGCAGGCGTTCGTTCCCGGGGGGGGGGGGGGGGGAATTAAACAGCCGTTTTGTTCCCGCGGGGGAGGGGGGAAGGAGACAGTGAGAAGGGTAGCCTCAGTGCTGATGTGCTGATGGCAATGTGCTTTTATTAAAAAATGTTCAAAAATTAAACAGCTACAAAGAACTACAAAAATGGCCAAGTGCCAATGTTTTTTTCACACTGAACATGCGTGAACGCTCCAACGCGCACGCGCAGCATTGGGCCGGCAGGAAAAAAACTAATTTAAATAGTACCCGCCCCCTCCCACTTACATAATCGGCGCGAGTGTAGGCTCCGCCCCCCTGGGCGCCGCGCCAGGCAGACAAGGAGCTGCAGAACGCTCCAGAATTGCGAGTTTTTTTTTAGGCGCCGTTTTAGGCGCGAAAAACGGGCACCCAGCTCGGAGGGGCGCCCTTTTTTTATCGTGTGGAAACTTGGGCCCATTATGTGGTACTTTTTGAAAGTCCATATACACAACATAAACTGCCCTACCCTCATCATTCATCTCCATTACTTCATCAAAGAGCTCAATCAAGTTAGTCAAACACGATTTGTCTTTAACAAATCTGTGCTGTCTTTCATTTTGCTTTAAGATTTATCTTTCAATAAGGTAACAGTGCTAAGAAAGTTCTTTCTAAGAAAGCCCCCCCAGATCCAATCAATGGAAATTAAAATCAGGCAGTTTTTATATCGGGTGGCTGATCTGAAAGGTTAGCTTTATGTCCTGGTGGTAAGTTGAACATCTCCCCTATAAAGTCTAGGGCCTAATTTCCAGCTTTTTTCCTCCTATCAGTTCTATCAATACCTTCTCTCCTGGAAGCATTCACTTTTGGGGATATAGTTTCTCTGTTAGCTCACACAAATGATCATTGTTTGTTGTGAGCTGTGACAATAAACCCCCAGTTTTAACTCAGGTGAGGCGAGTGTGACACTGGCTCGACGATGTGAGGGCCGGGCCATTTTAACTGCCCAAATGTACCTGCTAAAATGGAGGCACGTGTCCGGTGTAGATCCAGTGTTGCTGATATTTTAACCACCTTGCATGCCCCGTTCTCATCAAGCACTGGGGGTTAAAATAGGGGCTCAAGTGTTGTCTTACTAATCAACCACAGAGGGAAGAGGCATCACACCCAGCTCAATCCACACCCAGATAGTTCTGCTTCCAGCTATGGTCTCTGATTAGCAATTAGGAACAGGAGTTCTGTACGATTTTCTCTTTCTTAATCCATTGGACACTTGTGGCCTGAACGCCATGACTGAAATCAACAAATTCAGTACAGATTGGACCTCCATGGCTGAATTATTCATTCAATAAACATGCTTGGCGAGGTGGGGGAGCAATTTCCAGCTAGGTAAACTGATTAAACCAATTACTGGCAAGGTTTCTCTAATGTACAGTTTATTTTACTGTTGGTAGTAAATTACCATGATGACAGTTCAGTAGTAACTTTACAGTTATTACATCAGCATCATTATGATTAAACTAGTCCTTTTGCATGCAATTAGTATCGCTCCAGGCATATTTGTTTACCATTTGACAAACGAAACCCCTGAAATTCCTTGGCAGTTCTGCCTAAATCCCAAGGTAATTCCGATGGGTGTCTGATAGAACCCACCGGAAAATGGCAAGAAGCTAGTTGGGACGTACCAGGGATTTTCTGGGCCCCTATATTTAGGGAATGCTTAGAATAGCTTTTGAAACACAGTCATTGAATTATGGATTCACTACATTCACACTCACCCTAGATACAAGTAACTGCACAGAGGCGATGCCGGACGACACCATCCAAATCACAGCAATTAATATCTTACTTCGGGACCGACCCATGCGAGACTTCAGGGGATGGCAAACGGCATAATAACGGTCAACGCCAATGGTCATGAGGGTGTATACACTGACAGACACAGAGAGAATCTAGTGAAGAAATGGATAAGTTAAAAATGATTAAATTCAAGTTGCAGCTGAAAAGAGGATGCAATTAATTTGAATAATGAAATGACAGATTACTGCATTTAAGGATAAATTTTGCAAAGTTCCACTCCTGGCCTAGAACTTACCTCAAGGAGTGCATATTGTAGAATCAAATGTAGAGGTCAGTGTACTATATTGATGATACTCCAAACTTTCTGGTCATTAAAATTAATGGCAAGAAAATCGGGAACATCGTGAATTAGGTACACTGGTTTCCATGCCCCATCTGTGCTCGTCATATGAGGCTCTGTGTTAGGAGCCTCTCCTTGCAAAATTTACCCTATAATATGTACAGGACTGATTTTATATGATATACAGGAACAATGTACTCCACTGACACACAGTGTACAATATTTATAAAATACACAGTTGCGTTATGGATCGGTAACACACAACGCATTATTATTTAACACATGCCAGCGAGTTACACACCAATGCTGCTTAGTGTACTATATTACTAGTAGATCTCGTTTGGTGTTGATCATTGGTTGTCCAGAACCGAAAGTATGGCTTTTGATGCTTGCTGCAGTCTTGCAGGACAGTGTCCTCGGCTCAACCATCTTCAGCTGCTTCATCAATGACCTTCCCTCCATCATAAGGTCAGAATTGGGGATGTTTGCTGATGATTGCCGTGTTCAGTGCCATTCGCAACTCCTCAGATAATGAAGCAGACCATGCTTGCATGCAGCAAGACCCGGACGACATTCAGGCTTCAGCTGGTAAGTGGCAAGTAACATTCATGTCACACAAGTGCCAGGCAATGACTATCACAAACAAGAGAGAGTCTAACCACCTCCCCTTGACATTCAACAGCATTACCATCGCCGAATCCCCCACCATCAACATCCTGCGGGTCACCATTGATGATTAACTTAACTGGGCCAGCCACTTAAATACTGTGGCAACAAGAGCAGGTCAAAGGCTGGGTATTCTGCAGCGAGTGTCTCACCTCCTGACTCCCCAAAGCCTTTCCACCATCTACAAGGCACAAGTCAGGAGTGAGAGGGAATACTCTCCACTTGCCTGGATGAGTGCAGCTCCAAGAACACTCAAGTAGCACGCATCATCCAGGACAAAGCAAACCACTTGATTGGCACCCCATCCACCACTGGCACACCGTGGTTGCAGTGTGTACCATCTACAAGACGCACTGCAGCAACTCACCAAGGCTTCTTCGGCAGCACCTCCCAAATCCATTACCACCTAGAAGGACAAGGGCAGTAGATGCATAGGAAGACCACCACCTACAAGTTTCCCACCAAGTTATACACCATCCTGACTTGGAAACATATCGCCGTTCCTTTATCATCGCTGGGTCAAAATCCTAGAACTCTCCGTGACATCACTGTGGGAGTACCTTCACCACATGGACTGCAGCGGTTCCAGAAGGCTGCTCACCTCCACCATCTCAAGGGCAATTAGAGATGTGCAATAAATGCTGGCCTTGCCAGTGACGCCCACATCCAAAGAACGAATAAAAAAATGGTGAAAATATTATACATGTTACCAATGCTTAAAGATGCCGGAACACACAAATATAATATTTGTAATATTTACTTACCACTTTACAAAACTTGCTTAAAATGCAAAACCATTTATTATCAGCTACTTACATGATTAACTGCTACTTGCTCAATTTCTCACGGTGCATTTGCAGTATTTGCATCTTATGAAATTACTTTATTTCTCTGTTTATTTTCCCTTCCCCAAACCTTTCTTCTTTTTCTGTTATTTACATGATTACAAAAGATTTATTTTTCTCACTCTTACTTTCCATTGTGGATTTTTTATTCTCTCTCAAGCTCTCATTTGCTGTAGCGCTGCACCCGGGAGGATTTTCCCAACGTTGAATCTCCTGTAACCAGCCTCTTGAACAGTGGTCATTTATATTGCTCTGAGGCTGGTTGATTGACCTCATCTCCACTATCTTATCTAAGCATAATATATGCCTTATCAACATTCCCCTGCGGCTGCGATTAAGTCTCCCTCAATCACAAAAAAGCTCATCGCAAACAACTCTCAGCTTAGAATTAAAATATAGAAAATACTATGGGCTGGAAATACACCAGCCTTCCGCCGCGTTTTTCGGCGGTATTTCATAAGAACATAAGAATTAGGAACAGGAGTAGGACATCTAGCCCTCGAGCCTGCTCCGCCATTCAATAAGATCATGGCTGATCTGGTCGTGGACTCAGCTCCACTTACCCGCCCGCTCCCCATAACCCTTAATTCCCTTATTGGTTAAAAATCTATCTATCTGTGACTTGAATACATTCAATGAGCTAGCCTCAACTGCTTCCTTGGGCAGAGAATTCCACAGATTCACAACCCTCTGGGAGAAGAAATTCCTTCTCAACTCGGTTTTAAATTGGCTCCCCCATATTTTGAGGCTCTGCCCCCTAGTTCCAGTCTCCCCGACCAATGGAAACAATCTCTCTGCCTCTATCCTGTCTATCCCTTTCATGATTTTAAATGTTTCTATAAGATCACCCCTCATCCTTCTGAACTCCAATGAGTAAAGACCCAGTCTACTCAATCTATCATCATAAGGTAACCCCCTCATCTCCGGAATCAGCCTAGTGAATCGTCTCTGTACCCCCTGCAAAGCCAGCATATCCTTCCTTAAATAAGGTGACCAAAACTGCATGCATTACTCCAGGTGCGGCCTTACCAATACCCTATACAGTTGCAGCAGGACCTCCCTACTTTTGTACTCCATCCCTCTCGCAATGAAAGCCAACATTCCATTCGCCTTCCTGATTACCTGCTGCACTTGCAAATTAACTTTTTGGGATTCATGCACAGGGACCCCCAGGTCCCTCTGCAGCGCAGCATGTTGTAATTTCTCCCCATTCAAATAATATTCCCTTTTACTGTTTTTTTTCCCAAGGTGGATGACCTCACACTTTCCGACATTGTATTCCATCTGCCAAACCTTAGCCCATTCGCTTAACCTATCCAAATCTCTTTGCAGCCTCTCTGTGTCCTCTACACAACCCACTTTCCCACTAATCTTAGTGTTATCTGCAAATTTTGTTACACTACACTCTGTCCCCTCTTCCAGGTCATCTATGTGTAAACAGTTGTGGTCCCAGCACCGATCCCTGTGGCACACCACTAACCACCGATTTCCAACCCGAAAAGGACCCATTTATCCCGACACTCTGCTTTCTGTTCGCCAGCCAATTCTCTATCCATGCCAATACATTTCCTCTGACTCCGCGTACCTCTATCTTCTGCAGTAACCTTTTGCGTGGCACCTTATCGCATGCCTTTTGGAAATCTAAATATACCACATCCATCGGTACACCTCTATCCACCATGCTCGTTATATCCTCAAAGAATTCCAGTAAATTAGTTAAACATGATTTCCCCTTCATGAATCCATGTTGCGTCTGCTTGATTGCATTATTCCTATCTAGATGTCCCGCTATTTCTTCCTTCGTAATAGTTTCAAGCATTTTCCCCACTACAGATGTTAAACTAACCGGCCTATAGTTACCTGCCTTTTGTCTGCCCCCTTTTTTAAACAGAGGTGTTACATTAGCTGCTTTCCAATCCGCTGGTACCTCCCCAGAGTCCAGAGAATGTTGGTAGATTATAACGAATGCATCTGCTATAACTTCCGCCATCTCTTTTAATACCCTGGGATGCATTTCATCAGGACCAGGGGACTTGTCTACCTTGAGTCCCATTAGCCTGTCCAGCACTACCCCCCTAGTGATAGTGATTGTCTCAAGGTCCTCCCTTCCCACATTCCTGTGACCAGCAATTTTTGGCATGGTTTTTGTGTCTTCCACTGTGAAGACTGAAGCAAAATAATTGTTTAAGGTCTCAGCCATTTCCACATTTCCCATTATTAAATCCCCCTTCTCATCTTCTAAGGGACCAACATTTACTTTAGTCACTCTTTTCCATTTTATATATCTGTAAAAGCTTTTACTATCTATTTTTATGTTTTGCGCAAGTTTACCTTCGTAATCTATCTTTCCTTTCTTTATTGCTTTTTTAGTCATTCTTTGCTGTTGTTTAAGATTTTCCCAATCTTCTAGTTTCCCACTAACCTTGGCCACGTTATACGCATTGGTCTTTGATTTGATACTCTCCTTTATTTCCTTGGTTATCCACGGCTAGTTATCCCTTCTCTTACCGCCCTTCTTTTTCACTGGAATATATTTTTGTTGCGCACTATGAAAGAGCTCCTTAAAAGTCCTCCACTGTTCCTCAATTGTGCCACCGTTTAGTCTGTGTTTCCAGTCTACTTTAGCCAACTCTGCCCTCATCCCACTGTCGTCCTCTTTGTTTAAGCATAGTACGCTCATTTCTGACACAACTTCCTCACCCTCAATCTGTATTACAAATTCAACCATACTGTGATCACTCATTCCGAGAGGATCTTTTACTAGGAGATTGTTTATTATTCCTGTCTCATTACACAGGACCAGATCTAAGATAGCTTGCTCCCTTGTAGGTTCTGTTACTGTTCTAAGAAACAATCCCGTATGCATTCTATGAATTCCTCCTCCAGGTTACCCCATGCGATTTGAGTTGACCAATCGATATGTAGGTTAAAATCCCCCATGACTACTGCCGTTCCTTTTTCACATGCCTCCATTATTCCCTTGATTATTGCCCACCCTACTGTGAAGTTATTATTTGGAGGCCTATAAACTATGCCCACCAGTGACTTTTTCCCCTTACTATCTCTAATCTCCACCCACAATGATTCAACATTTTGTTCATTCGAGCCAATATCGTCTCTCACAACTGCCCTGATATCATCCTTTATTAACAGAGCTACCCCACCTCCTTTCCCTTCTTGTCTATCTTACCGAATCATCAGATACCCCTGTATGTTTAATTCCCAGTCTTGGCCACCCTGCAACCATGTTTCTGTAATGGCCACCAAATCATACCCATTTGTAATGATTTGTGCCGTCAACTCATTTACTTTATTTTGAATGCTGCATGCATTTAGGTTGAGTGTTTTAATCCTTCGTCGTTTTGGGCAGAAAACGGTGCAGCGGGAAATTCATTGAAGTCTTCCGCCGGCTATTTTGAAATACCATTGGGGAGCAGACCGCTGGTGTGCAAGACTGGAAAAAGCGCTTTCGCCCGAGTTTGGTCACAGCGGTGAACCGTAGATGGGAAGAAAAAACACCAAGGCAAGACCTTGGAATGGCAGTAGATATGAAACCCTGCAAAAAGGTAAGTTAATGTTTGTATTTTAAAATTTTTTTGCAATGATTCGCTAAAAAAAGGTCTTGTAAGTTATGAAATGTACTTACCTGAATGTGGAGCCGAGAGGAGCAAGAGTGCAGCTCCCAACCCTATAATTAAAGATCATGGGTTGCCGCCACTCTACCACCATGCTCCCTTCCAATTGCCGTTTTCTGATACCCCCTGACTAAGCTTCCTCTTCTCTTCCACTTCCTCCCCCCTCCTCCAGTTTCCAAGTTCCCTCCCCAGCCTCCATTTCTCTCTGCCTTCACTTATGATGTTAGCAACGGCCCAATCTTCATTGACTCTTTGCTGGCTGGCTGTTGGCGACATGCTGGATCCATTGAAATAGATCCAATATTAAGGATACCTTGGCCCTCACCAGTCAGGTGCATGGTACCCTGCATCCCACGTGCCCAAAAATGGGCGTACCTGAATTTCTATCCTTGAGTGATGCTGGGGTGCGGTTTCATGGGCAATGACAGCCTTACACTAACTCCTCCATGTGAGCATTCTTCATGTGCAAGTATAGACATTGATTATTGCATTTATGGATATGTCTGGCATTGTGGAGGGTTACATCCTAGCTGAAACCATGAAAGATTTCCTCCCCATCTTCCCTAGACGAGGGATGCTGGGCTATTTGTAGCACCCCCAACTGTATCTGTGTGCAATCTGCTAATTCAGCTTGGACCATGGACTCTACCTTTCTGGTCTCTATAGTTCAATGTTACACCACTTGGGGCACTTTTCCATTGAACCATTAGGGAGCTTTTGTATAAAAGTCCTGTTGGCAATTTTTTAATGTGCTTCATGGAAACCATCTCATAGTAAACATAGGAACCATAGTAAGGCTGTACATCATTTGCTGATGTGTCATTTTGGGTTAATTGGAGCTGGCATGATAGAACTAGAAGGATAAGAACCATAAAAGATTGTCCAATTTAAAAAAATAATACATATATGTATCTGTGTGAGTATATATATATATCTATTTAGCTTGCTTTTGTGCCAGGAGAGGGATGAGGAAACTCCAACCATATGGATTCTTGAAACTGTAGAATTTTGTTGGGTTTGATTTATTTTATTAGGCTCAATTTTCCCTAGTTATCTGCGCTGTTTTCTTTGGCGCGGTCTGCTTTTGTTAGCCTGAATTAAAATATCCAAGTTTTCCCAAAGATTGTGCGCCAGCGTAACTCAGTTAGTTACGATTTTTTTAGGTTCGTTTTTTTTGAGTCATGGGGTGTAACCTGATGTCTGGGCTAGTTTTTCACAATTTTGCAAGTTTGGCCAACTTACATTTTTCCTAGGAAGGCATATGTGACCACTCCCTAAAAAACCTTCTGGGCACTTAAGAAAAACCAGCGCACATTAAAAAATCGGCGCAGAAAGACGCCATTGTATTTAGGCGAAGTTTAGGAGGGAGTCAAGAATACATTAAATATGCATTATAAAGCTTAATATTTTTTGCAATTCTGCCAGCCAACCCTCGAGCCCGGTGAGAAGACGTTCGCTCGATGGTGGGGTGGTACTTTGAAAAGAATCTAAAATTAAAGATTTGCATTAGACTTCGTTGCCCCAAATGCCCTCATTTGAATGCCCATTGCTCCCTCGCCCGGACACAGGGGCTTGACAAATATGCACACCATCCCACACCACTCCCACCCCCTGGGCCTCTTTTGATGTTGCTGCATAGTGTAAAGGTTCTCATCCCTTCAGTTCGGCTTCCAAACACCCCATTCTAAGCAAGCCTATTGAGCATGTGCAGACCGTGGTCCATACTAGGGCGTCGGCCTTGGGGAAAGAGAGAACAAAGAAGCTGGTCCTGTTGTTTTGAGCTTCTTGCAAAGGTACAATTTAATCATGTGGGCAATACTGACAATGCTATACCTTGTGCAAGCCTTCTGCATGATGGTGCTGCGGAGGAGACAATTGATTCGACGTCATCGCATCAGGAACCTCAGAGCATGTAGGATGATGGGCAGGCGGCCTTATCCACGTCGGGTATATTGAGACAGGCATTCATAGCTGCACCTGAGTAATGCAGACTGTGTGAGAAGGCTGCATTTCTGCAAAAAAGTTATAACCAAGATCTGTGATTTAGTAAAAGCAGACCTGCAACCTATAAGCATCAGGAGGACTGCTTTGTCAGTTGAAGTGAAGGTTACAGCTGTACTTTCATTCTATGCATCTGGATCATTCAAAGTCACAACTGCGGATGCGTGAGCCATTTCACAACTAGCAACACATATCTGCATTCAGCAGGTGACTGCTGCACTATATGCCCAGAGGAATGACTACATAAAGTTCCCAATGACCGCTCAGAGAATGCGTGAAAGGGCTGTGGGCTTCTCCAGGATTGCTGGCTTCCCAAAGGTACAGGGCTGCATTGATTGTACCCACATCGCCTTGCTAGCACGTTTGGAGGATTCCAAGATGTACAGGAACGAAAAAGGTTTTCACTCCATTAATGAGCAGCTGGTGTGTGACGAAATGCATTGCATCATGTCAGTTGATGCAAGATAATCTGGGAGCACCCATGATGTGTTCATCCTATGCGAGAGCGCTATATCTGCCATGCTTCAGCAGCAGCCAGAAAGGCTGGCTGCATCCCTTCAGCCTCGTCAGGGTTGGCTTCAAATTCTACAAAATATAACCGAACAGACAAATGGTTAGCAGCAGAGGAGTGGCATGAGTAGGCTCACACAGCACAGGCAGCAGGCTCATTTGAAGGACCACGATGAATGATAGCACATTGCATCAACCCAAGCATAGCTGATGGAGACATCGTCATGAACCGAATCATGGCTAGCCCGCACAGTTCTTAACTTTTAGCAAAGCCAGAATGTGGAATTTTCAGGACTTAGCCTCTCCCTCGAGTGTGGGCCCAGCTTGTGCAGTGGTGGTTGCTTTTCTCCAGGCAGGATCCATCAAAACAGCGACCCTGTCTTCCAAGAGTGTCAGTGGTTGCAGATTTGCCGGGCCTCCTCCTGTTCGAGTTCTCTCTCTTTTGTTATGTGCCACCTTCCTCTGCAAAGATGAAAATATAACTTTTTAGAGAGGGTGTCTTTCTGGTAGGACATATGCAGATGGTCACATTTACAATTGCAATTCCATTGAATAAATGAAAATATTACTTACAAAAACTACTTAACCAAGGTCCTGCCACTTCTTTTTGCACTGGCCTCCAGGCCTCAGGATGGTCACCATTGCACAGTAATCTTCTGCAAGTTCGTTCCAGCGTTTCTTCATTTCTTTTGGTGAAACTTTTATGTGACCTCTGCTGGTGTTCAGCTCGTGCCATCTGCCTTCAATCACAGTAACCAGTGCCTCCACTTCATCCTGTAAGAAATTCTTGGTCCTTGAGCCACATTGCATCTTGTATTGCAACTCCAATTTTTCCAATGAGAATTAAAATTCTCAAACACAAATGGCTCTTTAAAAATGGCCGAATGCAGATCGGGAGCTGGACTGGGCATGCGCGCCCATAGCAATCACGTCATTTTTTTTGTGCATGTGCAGAAGGGGTGGCATCGGTTTTTCGGTGCAGATATTAGGCTCCACCCCCCTGAAGGACAGGCTGTACGCGCCAACTTCAAAAAATAGAACGGGGAAACTTGCTAGTTATTTTTTTGGAGTGGCCGGGACCAAAAAAAAAGGCGTAACTCTTGCAGTATGCCAAAAAATGGCATTGGGGAAAATTGAACCCATTGTCTTGGATGTTATCTTTTATTAGTTTAAATATTCAAGTTTAACAAGGAATTATTGTAAAATGTTCAAATCCACACTTCATAGCAGGGCTTGGGAACAGCTTTGGCAGAGATCATGGGTCCATTAGTTTAACAGGGGTCCGAATGATGATAATCACTTTTGGCAAACCTTGTTTTATTTTTTAAAGGAAAATATAATAACATTTTCAGTGTACCATTTATATGTGATGACATCGTGACAAAAATGACCTGCAGGACTTGCAACTCTCTCACTTCCCTAAATAAAATATTGTTTATGATACTTTCATGAAGACTATGCAGCTTTAAACATGTAACAAAGGAGTTTTTGAAAGTCGTGTTTAATATTTTTGAACAAAACACTTACTTGTGCAAAACGCACCAGAGGGCAGAGCAATTCCCCAAAAAGCCATCTTTGAAGGAGGACCTCTGTAAATGTGAGGGGTATACAGAAAATGGCCATAGTCAGGTCAGCCACAGCGAGGTTGATGAGAAACATTGTGATATCCGTTTTGGTTCTGCAGCCCATGGTCAGCACCCAGATGACCAGCGTGTTCCCACTCAATGACAGAACGGTAGCTGAGGCATACATGATGATGATGGCATAATGGGCTGCGTCTGGGATTATTAAATGTGTGTCATTTTTTATGTTCTGCGAGATGTTGTACAGCTCCATGTTGGTGTCGGTGGAGTTGGGTTTATTTACTGGATCTCAGCAAAGCAGTTTCTTCTTTCTTCTTCCCCAAGGTTTCTGAAATGAGATTGTCATCTGATTATCAGTATAGTGTCTGTGAAAATCAGGGTAAAGTAGCTCACAAAGGAACCAAATCTATAAATATATATCTTGTCACCTTGATTTTTGCTATTAGAAGCAGACCCAACAACAGCTGTTGAAAGGGCATGTATATCATGGAATATAAAATAAGACAGAGGCTTATCATCCCATCATGCCTAGACTCTTCTCAGACTGTTTATAATTCTCCCAATAATGGACCTGGCTCCGTCTACTCAGGGAGCTGATTAACCAGTTAAACCTTCCAACAAAGTAAACTTCTATGAAATTGCTGCCCGAGTCACTGAAACTGCAGTGAGCAATTGCTTTCCACAGCAGCATTGTGCAAGGTCTAAGATTATGTGATTCATCATGGCCCTTGGAGTATTTCATCATCTCTGTCTATTCCTATCCTTATAACCTTCAAACCAGTTCTTAAGTAAGTATTTATCAGCTCCCCATTGAAGGAACTATTTGGTGCAGCAAATCTCGAGTCTCACTTGAGCTTTGCTCATTTTGTATCCTTCTGTACTCAGTCCACGTAAAACGAACTGTTTCCATCCATTTTAACCGAACCTCTCCTTGTTCTCAACAGCTGTCTCCCATTGCTACTGGATTATCCTTTTTCCTGTAAAAGCAACTCTTTGAATCTCTTTTCATAACTTGCAGTTCATTATCCTGGAATGATCCAAATCACTTTTCTCTGAACTCAATCTGTAAAGTCCTTACTCGACAGCATGAAACCACACGAGGCACATTCTGGGGATAAGGTCACTCTGTGACCTTAACCCTTTATTCACAGGACTCCAAAGATGATGGCCCTGCGTGGGACCTCCCTTTTTATACCTGTGTGATCAGGTAAGGAGTGTCTCCCACAAGTTCATCCCTAGTGCTCAAGGTGTGCATCTAGGTTGAGAGTATGCAGTAATACATTGTGGTTACATACATGACATCACCTTCCCCCACAAAGTCTTATTAGGATCATAGGTCTAGTCTTTCAGGTGGTCTACGCTCCCTCGTGGAGCGCCGCAGTTGAGGTTCTGGTTGTTGGACACTGATGTGAGTGTCTGTCATCTGTGATGATTCCGGCCTGTCCGGGCTGACCGCAGGGACTGTGCATTCTTCTGATTGCTCTTGTTGCTCATTCACTGGCGGTGTTGTGAGCTCCATCTCATGGTCTTCTTCAGGTTCCTCCGTGTCGATGCTGAACCTTTTTTTTTTTACTTGGTCCAGATGCTTACGGCATATCTGACCATTGTTGAGTTTAACCACGATGACCCTATTCCCTCTTTGTCAATTACAGTGCCCTCAAGCCATTTGGGCCCCATGGCGTGATTGAGGACGAATACAGGATCATTTATGTCTATACACCTCCCCACTCGAATTACGGTCATGGTACTCATTTTGTGACTTGCGCTTGCCCTCAACTATGTCGGTCAGGGCTGGGTGAATGAGGGACAACTGATTTTTGAGTGTCCGTTTCATTAATAGCTCTGCGGGCGGGACCCCCGTGAGTGAGTGCGGTCGGGATCTATAGGTCAGCAGGAGACGCGATAGACGGCATTGTAGGCAGGGTCCTTCAATCCTGAGCATACCTTGCTTAATGATTTGGACCGCATGTTCCACCTGGCCATTGGAGGCCGGCTTGAACAGTGCAGTCCTGACATGGTTGATGCCATTGCCCGACATAAATTCTCGGAATTCGTAGCTTGTGAAACATGGGCCATTATCACTAACCAGGATGTCTGGCAAGCTATGGATTGCAAAGATCGCACGTAGGCTTTCCACGGTGGTGGATGACGTGCATGAATTCAGAATGATGCACTCGATCCATTTTGAGTACGCATTTACCAAAATAAGGAACATCTTACCCATGAATGGGCCCGCGTAGTCAACATGAATGCATGACCATGGCCTGGCTGGCCAGGGCCACGGGCTGAGTGGGGCCTCACTGGGGGCATTACCCAGCTGGGCACACATCGTGCACCTGCGAACACAGTCTTCCAGGTCTGAATCAAACGTGTGACCGGGCATTGGCCTTCATCAGCACAATGCTTGGGTGCTCGCTGTCGAGTTCCCTGATGAATGCCTCCCTGCCCTTCTGGGGCATAACCACCCGGCTGCCCCATAGTAGGCAGTCGGCTTGAATGGAGAGCTCATCCATCCATCTGTGGAACTGTCTGACCTCCTCAGGGCATGCTCCGTGTGCGGGCGCCCAATCCCCAGTCAGGACACATTTCTTAATCAGGGATAGGAGGGGATCTCTGTTTGTCCAGATTTTGATCTGGCGGGCTGTGATGGGGGAGCCTGCGCTGTCAAAGGCATCGACCGCCCTGACCATCTCAGCGCTTTGCTCTGCTGCCCCCTCAGTGGTGGCCAGTGGAAGCCTGCTGAGCGCGTCAGCACAATTTTCAGTGCTGGGCTAGTGCCGGATGGAGTAGTCATAAGCAGCCAGCGTGAGAGCCCATCGCTGTATGCGAGCTGATACGTTGGCATTATAGCCTTGCAAGCTGACAACAGGGATGTTAATTGCTTGTGGTCCGTCTCTAATTCAAACTTCCTACCAAAGAGGTCCTAATGCATTTTTTTTACACCATAGACACATGCAAGCGCTTCCATCTCGACCATCCCTAATCCCCGTTCTGCTTGAGAGAGCGACCTGGAGGCATAAGCCACAGGTTGTATTTGACCCTCGGCATTGCTCTGCTGCAACACGCGCTCAACCCCATAGGACGATGCATCACATGTCAGAACCAAGTTTTTACAGGGGTCGTACAGGGTCAACAACTTGTTTGAACAAAGTAGGTTTCGCGCCCGATCAAAAGCCCGTTCCTGACAGTTCCCCGAAAACCAATCGCAACCCCTACGCAGGAGCATGTGTAGCGGCTCCAACAATGTGCTCAAGTTCGGCAGAAAGTTCCTGAAATAGTTCAACAGTCCCAGGAATGAATGCAACTCCGATGTGTTGCAGGGCCTGGGTGCTCGTCGAATCGCCTCTGTTTTGGATTCGGTGGGCCGAATCCCATCTGCAGCAACCCTCCTGCCCAGAAACTCAACCTCAGGAGCTAAGAACACACATTTAGACTTCTTGAGTCGCAGGCCTACCCGGTCCAGTCGGCGTAGCACCTCCTCCAAGTTGTGGAGGTGTTCCTCGGTGTCTCGACCTGTGATGAGGATGTCGTCCTGGAATACGATCGTTCCAGGAATGGATTTAAGCAGGCTTTCCTTGTTTCGTTGAAAAATCGTGGCTGCTGATCGAATGCCAAACGGGCACCTGTTATAAATGAACAGTCCCTTGTGCATGGTGATGGTGGTCAGTAGTTTAGATTCGTCGGCCAGTTCCTGGGTCATATAGGCTGAAGTGAGGTCCAACTTGGTGAACAGCTTGCCGCCTGCCAGCGTGGCGAAGAGGTCCTCCGCTCTCGGGAGCGGGTATTGATATTGTAGGGACACCCGGTTGATGGTGGCCTTGTAGATCCTGACAGAGCCATTCGCTTTTAGGACGGGAACGATGGGGCTTGCCCAGTCGCTGAATTCAACAGGCGAGATGATGCCCTCTCTCAACAGCCGGTCCAATTCGCTCTCGATCTTTTCCCGCATCACATACGGCACCGCTCTGGCTTTGTGGTGAATTGGCCTGGCGTCCGGTGTGATGTGTATCACTACTTTAGTGCCTTTGAAAGTCCCAACGCCAGGTTGGAATAGTGAATCGAATTGTTGTAGGACTTGTGAGCACGAACTTCGCTCCACAGATGACATTGCGTGAACATCCCCCCATTTCCAGTTCATCTCGGCTAACCAGCTCCTCCCCAACAGTGTGGGACCATTGCCCGGGACAATCCAGAGCAGCAGCCGATTCACTACCCCATTGTGACAGCCAACATTGCACTACCTAGCATCGGAATGATTTCTTTCTTGTAAGTCCGTAATTGTGTCTCAATACGTGCTAATTTGGGTCTACTGGCTTTAAGTGGCCATAGCTTCTCAAATTGCCCATGAGCGACTGGCTGGCCCCAGTGTCCAGCTCCATGCGTACAGGGATACCGTTTAATAAAACCCTCATCATCATTGGTGGCGTTTTCGTGTATGAACTGTGAATATTCGCCACATGGACCCGCTGAACCTTGGCGTCCATCGATTTGCCCCAAAAGTCATCCTGCCTCAATGAACCCTCTTCTGGTCCATCCGCCTCATATATTAGTCTGGTTGCAGACTTCCTGCACATTCGAGCTAAGTAGCCACTGAGATTGCAGTTCCTGCAGACAAACTGTTGAAATATGCAAGATCTAGCTGAGTGTTTTCCCCCACACCTCCAGCATGAGTTAAAGTTTCCATTGTTGGGAACAAAGGAACTATGGTCAGGCACTCCGCGCTGACTGTCCCATTGACTGCTCTTAAGTACCCTATTAGTGGGTGTCAATGGCCCCATCCCAGGCCGCATTGTCCACTGTGACGGCGTGAATGTCCGTTCAGCCTGCCATTGCCTCTGTTGAAGTCCTACTCTGGGGTCTATTGCTGCCTGCGGAGTGTCGGACTGCCCCTGTCTGCCTGTGGGGCTCTGAGACGCATTGATGATGTTGACTCCCTGATCTATCGCTGCGTTAGAGGCAGAATTACGCTCTTATATTATTTTCGTCTCTTCTTCCCCCGCCAAGAAAGTTTGAGCCATCACTTCCAAGGTCAAATCCTTGGTTTCAATTAATTTGCGGAAAATTCCCTCATGACTGATGCCCTCGATAAAGAAGTCCTTTAGCATCTCCTCCCTGCAGGCGTCTGTGAACTTACAGAGGCTGGCCAAACGCCGGAGGTCTGCTACGAAGTTCGGTATGCTCTGTCCTTCACGACATCGGTGGGTGTAGAATCTGTGTCGGGCCATATGTATGCTGCTCGCCGGTTTGAGGTGCTCCCCGATCAATCTGCTAAGTTCTTCAAAGGTTTTGTCCGCCGGCTTTTCGGGTGCTAGTAAGTCCTTCATGAACGCGTCTTTGGTCCGCAGCTGGTCAGGAGATGAGCTCTTCGCTTGTCGGCCGCTGCATCCCGCAGCCATTCTTTCGTAACGAAGCTTTGCTGAAGCCTCTCAACAAAATCGTCCCAGTCTTCCCCAACACAGTACCGTTCCTCTGTTCTACCGGTTGCCATTCTCGTGGGCTGTGAATTCCCATTTCTCGTCGCCAATGTAAAGTCCTTACTCTACAGCATGAAACCACACGAGGCACATTCTGGGGACAAGGTCACTCTGTGACCTTAACTCTTTATTCACAGGACTCCAAAGATGCTCGCCCTGCGTGGAACCTCCCTTTTTATACATGTGTGATCAGGTAAGGTGTGTCTCCCACAAGTTTACCCCTAGTGGTCAAGATGTGCATCTCAATTGAGTAATACAGTAATAGAGTGGTGTTACATTGTGGTTACATACATGACACAATCCAATGCAGCAATTTATGGGATTGTGCTTGTACCAGCTGCTGAGTGGGATTTGCATTTCCATGTCAACTTATGGTGACAGTCTTCCTATAGTACTGTAAATAGGCCACCACTGTAAGGATATATTTGCTTTGGAGGCAGTTCAGAGAAGGTTCACTAGGTTGTTTCCGGAGATGAGGGGATTGACTTATGAGGAAAGGCTGAGTAGTTTGGGCCTCTACTCAATGGAATTCCAAAGAATGAGAGGTGATTTTATCGAAACGTATAAGATTATGAGGGGGCTTGACAAGGTGGATGCAGAGAGAATGTTTCCATTGATAGGGGAGACTAGAACTAGGGAGCATAATCTTAGAATGAGGGGCCGCCCAGTTAAAACTGAGATGAGGAGAAATTTCTGGTAAATCTGTGAAATTCGCTGTCTCAGAGAGCTGTGTAAGCTGGGACATTGAATAAATTTAATTCAGTGATAGACAGTTTCTTAACCGATAAGGGATTAAGGGCTTATGGGGAGCGGGCAGGGAAGTGGACCTGAGTTCATGATCGGATCAGCCATTAAATGGCGGAGCAGACTCGAGGGGCCGTATGGCCTACTCCTGCTCCTATTTCTTATGTTCTTATGTAACTCCTCTGATTAGGACTCACTGTTTGAGACAGGAAATGCAGACTTTGGGGAGAATTGTAACCCCATGAATGGATGGCTTGGGGGCGGGTGGGAAGGGAAAACATTTTAAATTCTCAAACCCGACCTCAACCCGCCTCCAACCTGTCCGTTTCTAGTTTTAACAGAGGGCGGGTCGGGGGATGGGGGGGTGCGGGCACCAACTCGCTCTCAGGTGACAGGTCAGTCTGTAAAATCTTTTAAGGGGGTAGTGTGCCTCCATTTTAATTATTTTTATTTTTAACACATGCAGGATGTGATTTATGGGCCTCTGGAATCCTGGCAGGTAAAATAAGTTGAGAAGGGCAAGATCCATGAGGTAAGTGCTGTTATTGTACTGCTTATGGGCCAGGAGAAGCAGGAATGTCTCCTCCAGGCCCAACAAGCTTACCTGCACGAAATTGGGCCCCCGTGATCGGCTGATGCCCCTCACACCCCCGCCCCCCCCCCCCATCATCGATTGACCCTCCCTCATGATGTCCAATTCACTCCCCAGCTCAGATTCTCCCCCATGTCCCGCAAAGTCTAATTCTCCCCGCAATGTCCACTCCTCCCCCCATGATGACCAATTCCCTCCCCCCGTGACGTCCGATTCCCCCACCCGCCCCCGTGATGTCTGATTCCTCCTGTGATGTCCAAATCCTTCCCTGCGATGTCCAATTTGCGCCCACATCCGCTTCCTGGCTTCTTTCCCGCCCAGCAGCAACCACCTGTCAGTCTGAATGGCTGTCAGGCAGGAAACCCGTTCAAAAAATGTAAAAGATATCCAGCCATTTCCAAGTTTTCAGTCTGGAATCCATTCCTCTGCTCTCTTCCTGGTTCCAGATAAATATTGGGACCTTTAAGTTCTTCTTCCATACTTTAAAAGCCACGCGTGCATTTTCCTGATTTAAAAAAAAATTCTATCTTACTTCTATTCAAATTTCTACTGGTAAATAAAGGCAGGGAGTATTGTGTAAGGACAGAGCACCATTATTTTCTGATAGTGTAATTTAAACATAGGGGGTGATGGGGGTGGGCAGGAGATGGCATTGTTTGCCACTCCAGTGCACAGATAAAATAGCTAACCATATCTAACCATAGGGGGATCTGCGAGGGATGCCTATGGAGTTGCCAGGTGATCTACGGTGGTCTGCAATTTTGAAAATCCATCCAACAGTACTGTTATGTCTTTAATACTCTTATGAATGACTCCCCGAGGTCTAATATTGTACTTGAGCTGTTGTGACCTTAGTCCCATTTATTGTAACTCCAGAGTGAGGCACAAGCATGGAGGGTAGCCTTTTATACTGGGCCCTGCACACCTATGCAGGTGACCCTCAGGTCTCCCACTGCAGTGCCCTCTGGTGGCACACCTTATATGATATACAGTTAGTATACATGACATCACTTCCCTCCAAGTCTTTAATGCAAATTGACTCGTACATTGATGGTGACCTGGGCTTTGCTCTTCCTGGTTGACCATTGGAGGGTCCCTTCTAGCTTGGGTTGGTTGGTAGTGAGATTTGTTGCCAGTGGAGGTCCCCATGGTTTCTGGTTGTGAGTCCATGACTACTCCATTCTCCCCCCTCCCCACACACAGAGATCAGGCTAATGGCCCGTTACATGCAAGTTGCATTCAAGTTCATCACATGGGTTTTACATTTACATCTTGGTACATTTGTTGGGTGGATTGCAGTTGTGCTTCTTTTTGTGTGGTACATTTACATGATCAGTACAAGTATATCAGTACAGGTACACAAGGACAGTCTAGTTCCTGCACGGCCGCATGGGATCCAGGTTGTCTGGTGGCAGCGCAGCACCCCATGCTAGTGGGTCTGTGGGCGAGGTGAACTAATTTTGCTCGAGTTGCCAGAGCTCAGGGCTCTTGCCGTTACTCCTAGTGTCGGGCCAGCCCAAAGACAGCTGATGTGTCTGTGACCTCCTTGTCCTTTTCATTTGCACAGTGTCGCTGCTATTTCCTGGTCTGAGCGAGTGAGCATTTCGTCTAAGCGACGGTGGGGCTGCCTCGTCTTGTCTAGCAGTTCGTAGGGGACTGCTGACTCGCTTTCCTTGAGGGCACCATTGTGAGCACTCTCTAGTTTGGGATCCTGGCTGGTCCAGGTCCCGTTCGGAGGAGCCGTTGCGGGTGACCTTTCGCTCTTGGGCATTGCCGTGGTGGCGAGTGGGTTTGTGGGCTGCGCCGTTTCCACCCGAGTGGTGGGCGACGGTAGCCAACTGCAAGCATAGGTGCAATTTGCAGTTTCTGGCCCGTGGCGGTTCATGCCATCGGGTAACTGCAATGTTAAACCGCGGTGCCTCTGCTCTCCGGAGATCGTTTACTCTGCGGCTTGTCTACTTCTGTCAGCTGTGGGGATACTTTACGATACATCGTTCTGGTCCCGGGGAGGCAGGCTACAGCATTGGGTAGCCCGCTGGACCTGTATACGACCGTTAGGTGTTCGCCCGTTACATTGGCTGATTGCAATTTGCACCCGACATCGCTCAACAACATTTTGCTTGTTACAGGTGGACTTTTAAATTGGTTACCAATTTCAAGCAGTTCATTTAAAAATGGCGGGTTGCTGGCCTCCTTTAAAATGGCCTTACTACTTTTACCCCAATCGTCTTCCTTGCGTGGAACCACATGTCATTGCTCCATTAGCACTGCACCTCATGGCTTGAACGCCATCTTTTCCCTGTCCATGATGTCGACTGCCGCGAACTTCTTTCCCAGGGTTTCTGCCATTGAAGCTGGGAAGGCGCCCTCGGATCCAATCTTCCTCCCCAGGAGTCCTGCCACTGAAACCGAGAAGGTGCGTTTGGATCGTCTCGGCCAGATCATCGCCACGCAGTCATGATGAGCGGTCTGTGCCTTGGGGGCTGCGCAAATCTGCTCTCCGGTGCCTGGTCCAACCGAAGGTGGGGGCTTGCTCTGCCTCTGAGCACGGGGGACGTCGATCGCTGGAGGGATGAAGTCTTACCAGTTCCGATGAATCTTCCCCATCCATCTTCTTCCAAGTAGCGTTGGTCCATCACCTGAAACAATCGACAATGGTAAATTGTGCACTGCGCCATCATGGGATACACTTACATCTTGACTACCAACAACTGATATCAGTTCCTTGTTGTAGGTGCGCAGCTTTGCCTGAACCGGGACCCACTTGGGTCGTTCAGCTTGATCGTTCCATAGCCTTTCAAGGCTTCCTGACTCATTACTAACTGACTCGCCCCCGTGTCGAGTTCCATGAAGATTGTAACTGACTCGCCCCCGTGTCCAGTTCCATGAAGATTAGAGCGCCATTTATCTGGACTTCCATTATCACTGGAGGACAATCTGTGGTGCAGGTATATACTCCATACACTTCGTCCTGGGACTGAGCTGCCTCTCTAGCCATCTCCTCGTAATCCGTGCTGGATTCACAGCCATCTGCTGACGCCTCTTCCACGTGGTGAGTCACAGCTCTTTTGCACTGGATGTGGCCGTTTGTGCTGCAGCCTTTGAACACATAGTCTCTGAACTGACACTGATGAGCCCTGTGATTACCTCCGCAAAGCCAGCATGGTGCTACTCGACTTAAGTTTGCACCTCTCGACAGACTCTGAGTTAAAGGACTCGGGGGCCTGTACAATCTGCCCTGGGCAGATTCACGTTCAACAGTTCTGCCTGTGAAAGGTGCCATTCTATTTACAGTACTTGCCGGGTTTGTATCCTGAGAGTGAGTCATCATCTGCTTGGAGCTGCAGCTTGAGGTCATGAACGCCTGGCTGATGCTGATAGCCTTCTGCAGAGTGATGGTGGTTTCGGCAGACAGTAGCCTGTGAAGAAGGGCCTCATGACCGATGCCAATTACGAAGACGTCCCGCAATGCATCGACGAGGGATGAGCCGAATTCACACGGTCCTGCCACCCTCCTGAGGTCGGCAGCATACTTCGCGATTTCCTGGCCCTCGGGACAGCGGTGTGTATAAAATCGATGCCTGGCCGTGAGGATGCTCTCCTTCGGTTTGAGTTGGTCCCAAATTAGCACTTTCAGCTCCTCGTATGACTTGGTCGTTGTTTTCTCTGGTGCAAGCAAGTCCCTGACGACGCCGTAGACCGCGGGCCCACAACTGGTCAACAGGATAGCTCTGCGCTTATCTGCCAGCGTGGCTGGATCATCACCTACCAGGTCGTTTGTTACGAAATATGGTCAAGCCGCTCCATAAAAGCTACTCAATCTTCACCCTCTGAGAACTTTTCTAATGCACCAACGTTAGTCATTTTTGTGTGAAAGTTCGTAATCTCGTCGCCAGTTGTTATGTCTTTAATACTCTTATGAATGACTCCATGAGGTCCAGTATTGTAATTGAGCTGTTGTGACCTTAGTCCTATTTATTGTAACTCCAAAGTGAGGCACAAGCATGGTGGGCAGCCTTTTATACTAGGCTCTGCACACCTATGCACGTGACCCTCAGATCTCCCATCGCAGTGCCCTCTGTGACTTATGTGACTATATAGTTAGTATACGTGGTCTACATACATGACAAGTACTGCACAAATGTGAATACTGGACTCATTCACACTCGCCACATGCTGCTGCAGGTTGGCTGGCAGTGTCTTCAATGACTGCAACAAACCTCTGTGAAGTCCTGGTCTTAACAAGTGAGGAGAGACATGAGCTGGCCCTTTGCTTAATCAACGCCTCGATTTTAAAATTCTCATCCTTCTTTTCAAATCCCTCCATGGCCTCGCCCCTCCCTATCTCTGTAACCTGCTCCAGCCCCACAGCTCTCTAAGATATCGGCGCTGCTCTAATTCTGGCCTCTTGAGCATTCCCGATTTTAATCACTCCACCGTTGGTGGCCGTGCCTTCTATTGTCTAGGCCCTCCCTAAACCTTGGTCTCTCCACCTCTCTTTCCTCCTATAAGATGCTCCTTAAAACCTACCTCTTTGACCAAGCTTTCGGTGACCTGCCCTAATAACTCCTTATGTAGTTCGGGACAAATTTTATTTTATAACACTCCTGTGAAGCACCTTGTGATGTTTTACTATGTTAAAGGAGCTATATAAATAAAAGTCGTTGTTTGGACAGCATGTTTCTCACACTGCCTTATAGTACTTTGAGGGTTACCATAAATGGATATATGCCACAGGATTCACTTTGCACCAGCAAATGCTTCTTCAGTCACATCTTCAAAAAAAATGTTTGTGCTCTGGGGATAGCACTGTTTGGATCCCAGTGCACCTCAGCACAGACAAGCAGCATATAGCACTTAGGAGGAAGTGACATCTAAATCCCTCACCCCGAGATCTGGCTGCAAGTATGGATGGCACCTAGTTACACCGAATCCTGGTATTGGACACATTTGTCACTGTGCAAATCTAGCCAAGTACACTCACCTGCACATTTGATTTAGAAGATAATAATGAGTGCAAACTGTCTGGCTTTGGGGCAAACTCATCTTGCATCGGTCCTTTGCTTATCCTTCTCTTCATCCAACTAGCATAAATATAATACCTGTGGTGCTAAGCTAAATTACACCAACTTAAAATGAGAGTAACAAAACTTGTAGCCCAACAATCTGAAAATAATATAGAGTCAAAATAAATAGCTAAAAATAACAACAATATTCTTCTGCAGCCTCCAAAAATTGATTTGGAAAAAGGAAGATACTCTTTAAAAATGCTGACTTCCTGTAAGTAGGCATCAATCTACCAACCCAGAATATCCTTTGTATATGGGTGGGGTGAGTGAACATCACATTCTGGCATGTGATCACATTCCTAACTTGCACCAAGTCCCGCTCACCCTTCACCCCTGTGCTCTATGTGGTATGTGGTCTTCCCGGTGAGAAAAACTGTGTAAAACTAATTTGAACTTACAATCAGACATGCTAGAAGTGCATCCCATGCTCGATTAGCCTTGTTGATAATGGGTTCAAGTTGACTGTATTCTGTGAAAAGGCAATATTCACACTCAACTCGTTTTCACTTTTGCTAATAGGCTGTAAGAGAGAAAACACTTGTTTAAAAAAATATATTAATGTTAGCCTTGATGTAAGGGAAGCATTTTATTATTACAGAATAATACCTGTTTATACAGTAGGGATGGAAAATTCTGAGTAAAAGTTTTACTTGGGCTCCTGTTATACATCTCTTAGCAGAGATCTTAATTTTTGTACTTAAATTCATCATAAAAAACAGGGAACTACTAAACTCATTGTACAAAAGTGTACAGACAATAATGTACACAAAACAATCTTAGCTCAGAGTGGCATAGTAAAAGTATACAAGCAAATTATCCAGCTCCCTCCATGTGGCAAAGGACGAAATAGAGATGTCAAACTCTTGTTGATATTACATTAAAAAGTACCTCACTGCTGGAGGGTATTACAGCCTTGAATACTATCCTAACATTGTATAATTTTGCCATATTTTTTTTCTCGTTGCCTAGTGTTTCATGTCATGTATAGCGGTACTCACAGGATTATGTATCCAATTCTGTCAATACTGCTCTGAAATCAGATACAGTGCGATCTTATTTTTGAAGCTCTCCCTTTTTAATTTAACCTTCCTTCAAGGGGCATGTCTGGCTTCAGTTTGACATTTTACAAAGGTGGTCCAGCTGTTGAGATTGGGAACTCAGCAACCGACAAAAGACAAAAACCCCAACACGGAGGGGTTTTTACACAGGATCCAGTTTCTGAGCCTCTCCCGTGGTGACAAGCATGAGCTCAGATCGAAACATTGTGGGCACACTGCCTTTGATTTGTTTTTGTCCACAGAAATCAATTTCTCGTAATTTACACTAATATATTCTCGCTTCATCATCATAGGCAATCCCTCGGAATCGAGGAGGATTTTCTTCCACTCCCAAAGTGAGTTCTTTGATGGCTGAACGGTCCGATACGAGAGCCACAGACCCTGTTACAGGTGGGACAGACATTCGTCGAGGGAAGGAGTCGGGGTGGGGCTGGTTTGCCGCGTGCTCCTTCCGCTGCCTGCGCCTGGCCTCTTCATGCTCATTGCGTTGAGATTCAAAGAGCTCAACGCCCTCCCAGATGGACTTTCTCCACCTCGGGCGGTCTGCGGCCAGGGTCTCCCAGGTATCAGTGGTGATGTTGCACTTTACCAGCGAGGCTTTGAGGGTGTCCTGATAATGTTTCCGCTGTCCTCCTTTGGCTCGTTTACCACGAAGGAGCTCCGCATAAAGCATTTGCTTAGGGAGTCTCGTATCTGGCATGCGTACAATATCGCCTGCCCAGCGAAGCTGATCAAGTGTGGTCAGTGTTTCAATACTGGGGATGTTAGCCTGGTCGAGGACACTGATGTTGGTGCGCCTGTCCTCCCAGGGGATTTGCAGGATCTTGCGGAGACATTGTTGGTGATATATCTCCAGCGACTTGAGGTGCCTTCTATACATCGTCCATGCCTCACATCCATACAGGAGGGCGAGTATTACTACAGCCTTGTAGACCATGAGTTTAGTGGTAGATTTGAGGGTCTGGTCTTCAAACACTCTTTTCCTCAGACGGTCGAAGGCTGCGCTGGTGCACTGGAGGCGATGCTGAATCTCCACATCAATATCTGCCTTTGTTGATAAGAGGTTCCCGAGATATGGGAAATGGTCCACGTTGTCCAGGGCCACGCCGTGGATCTTGATGATTGGAGGGCAGTGCTGTACGGCGGTGACAGGCTGGTGGAGGACCTTTGTCTTTCAGATGTTAAGCGTAAAGCCCATGCTTTCATGTGCCTCAGTGAATACATTGACTATATCCTGGAGTTCAGCCTCTGAATGTGCACAGACGCAGGCGTCATCCACATACTGCAGCTCAAGGACAGAGGTTGGGGTGATCTTGGACCTGGCCTGGAGGTGGCGTAAGTTAAACAGCTTCCCACTGGTTCTGTACTTTAATTCCACTCCAGCGGGGAGCTTGTTGATTGTGAGGTGGAGCATGGTGGCGAGGAAGATTGAGAACATGGTTGGAGCGATAACGCAGCCCTGTTTGACCCCAGTCTGGACGTGGATTGGGTCTGTAATGGATCCATTGGTAAGGATCACGGCCTGCATATCATCGTGAAGCAGGCGGAGGATATTGACAAACTTTTGGGGGCTTCTGAAACGGTGGAGGACGCTCCATAGACCCTCATGGTTGACAGTGTCAAAGGCCTTTTGTAAGATCTAAAAAGACCATGTATGAGTGCTGGCGCTGCTCCCTGCATTTTTCCTGCAGCTGGCACGCTGCAAAGATCATGTCTGTTGTGCCCCTTAGGGGACGAAATCCGCATTGTGATTCCGGGAGGAGCTCCTCGGCCACAGGGAGAAGTCGATTGAGGAGAACTCGAGTGACAACTTTCCCAGTGGCTGATAGCAGGGAGATTCCCCTGTAGTTGCTGCAGTCGAACTTGTCCCCCTTTTTAAAAATGGTCACGATCACTGCATTTCTCAGATCCCCCAGCATGCTCTCCTCCCTCCAGATGAGAGAGATGAGGTCATGTATCCGCGCCAACAGCACCTCTCCGCCATACTTTAGCGCCTCAGCAGGGATTCCATCCGCACCCGTAGCCTTGTTATTCTTGAGCTATTTTATGGCTTTGTCTACCTCGTGCAATGTTGGAGTTTCACCGAGTTGATGGCAGGTCGCATGCTGCAGGATGGAGTCGAGAACACTTGAGTCAAAGGCAGAGTCTCGATTGAGGAGATCTTCAAATTGCTCCTTCCATCGGGCCCTGACAACCTCGGTGTCCTTGATGAGTGTTTCCCCGTTCTTGGCCAGGAGTGGGGTGGGGCCTTGGGAGTTTGGACCATAGGTGGCCTTGACTGCAGCGAAGGATCCTCACATATCGTGGCTGTTGATCAGTTGTTGTATCTCCTGTGCTTTCTCCATCCACCACCTGTTCTTTAGGTCCCGAGTTTTTTGTTGGACCTGAGCCTTGAGCTGGCTGTAATGTTGTTTTGCAGTTCCCGAGTTGGGCTGTTGCTTGATGCTCAGAAATGCTTTGCGCTTGCGATCTATTAGTTCTTCGATCTCCTGATCATTTTCATCAAACCAGTCCTGATGTTTTCTGGTTGAGTGACCAAGTGTCTCTTCACAGGCACTGGTTATAGAGGCCTGGAGGGCAGACCAAGCGCTATGGGGATTCAGCATCTCAGGGTCATCAAGGCACGCCAGATTGGCTGTGAGGCGCTGGCTGTATAGGGCTCTCTTAGCTGGGTCTCTAAGTGCCCTGGCATTAACTTTTTTGCGGAGCTGCTTCTGCTGTCCCCTCTGCTTTGGGGCAATGTTAATGTTGATGATGGATCGGATTAGGCGGTGGTCCGTCCAGCAGTCATCAGGCCCTGTCATGGCTTGGGTGATGCGCGCATCCTTGCGATCCCTGGCTCGGATGATGACATAGTCAAGTAAGTGCCAGTGTTTGGAGCGAGGGTGTTGCCACAATGCCTTGTATTTGTCCATCTGGCAGAACAGGGTGTTGGTGATGAGGAGTTCATGTTCTAGACATTTTGTCCAGAGTAGGTTACCGCTGGAGTTGGCTTTCCCTACCCCCTCTCTGCCAATCACGTCTCCCCAGAGGGCTGTGCCTTTGCCAACCATGGCATTAAACTCACCCAGGAGGATCAATTTGTCACCCGTGGGGACACGGGACAAGGATGTCTTGTTGGAATAAAATCCCTCTTTAGCCTCATCCGTTGCATTGAGTGTAGGGGCACACGCACTGATGACTGTGGCACATTGGTTCCGAGATAGGGTGATACGGAGAGTCATGAGGCACTCGTTAACCCCACAGGGGGAGTCTTTGAGGCAGTTGACCAGCTCATTCTTGACGGCAAAGCCGACTCCATGAAGGCGGCGTTCTGCCTCTGGTTTCATAGAAACATAGAAACATAGAAAATAGTTGCAGGAGTAGGCCATTCGGCCCTTCGAGCCTGCATCACCATTCAATAAGATCATGGTTGATCATTCACATCAATACCACTTTCCTGCTTTCTCTCCATACCCCTTGATCCCTTTAGCTGTAAGGGCCATATCTAACTCCCTCTTGAATATATCCAATAAACTGGCATCAACAACTCTCTGCGGCAGGGAATTCCACAGGTTAACAACTCTCTGAGTGAAGAAGTTTCTCCTCATCTCAGTCCTAAATGGCCTACCCCTTATCCTAAGACTATGTCCCCTGGTTCTGGACTTCCCCAACATCGGGAACATTCTTCCCGCATCTAACCCGTCAGAATCTTATACGTTTCTATGAGATCCCCTCTCATCCTTCTAAATGCCAGTGAATAAAGGCCCAGTTGATCCAGTCTCTCCTCATATCTCAGTCCAGCCATCCCTGGAATCAGTCTGGTGAACCTTCGCTGCACTCCCTCAATAGCAAGAACGTCCTTCCACAGATTAGGAGACCAAAACTGAACACAATATTCCAGGTGAGGCCTCACCAAGGTCCTGTACAACTGCAGTAAGACCTCTCTGCTCCTATACTCAAATCCCCTATCTATGAAGGCCAACATACCATTTGCCTTCTTCACCGCCTGCTGCACCTGCATGCCAACTTTCAATGACTGATGAACCATGACACCCAGGTCTCGTTGCACCTCCCCTTTTCCAAATCTGCCGCCATTCAGATAATATTCTGCCTCCATCTTTTTGCCCCCAAAAGGAATAACCTCACATTTATCCACATTATACTGCATCTGTCATGCATTTGCCCACTCACCTAACCTGTCCAAGTCACCCTGCAGCCTCTTAGCGTCCTCCTCACAGCTCACACCACCACCCAGTTTAGTGTCATATGCAAACTTGGAGATATTACACTCTATTCCTTCATCCAAATCGTTAATGTATATTGTAAAGAGCTGGGGTCCCAGCACTGAACCCTGCGGCACTCCACTAGTCACTGCCTGCCATTCTGAAAAGGACCCGTTTATCCCGACACTTTGATCCCTCTCTGCCAACTCGTTCTCTATCCACGTCAGTACATTACCCCCAATACCATGTGCTTTGATTTTGCACAACAGTCTCTTGTGCGGGACATTGTCAAAAGCCTTTTGAAAATCCAAATACACCACATCCACTGGTTCTCCCTTGTCCACTCTGCTAATTACATCCTCAAAAAATTCCAGAAGATTCGTCAAGCATGATTTCCCTTTCATAAATCCATGCTGACTTGGACCGATCCTATCACTGCTTTCCAAATGCGCTGCTATTTCATCCTTAATGATTGATTCCAACATTTTCCCCACTACTGATGTCAGGCTAACTGGTCCATAATTACCCGTTTTCTCTCTCCCTCCTTTTTTAAAAAGTGGTGTTACATTTGCTACCCTCCAGTCCAGATAGGAATTGATCCAGAGTCAATAGACTGTTGGAAAATGATCACCAGTGCAAACACTATTTCTAGGACCATTTCCTTAAGTACTCTGGGATGCAGACTATAAGGCTCTGGGGACTTATCGGCCTTCAATCCCATCAATTTCCCTAACACAATTTCCTGACTAATAGGAATTCCTTCAGTTCCTCCTTCTCACTAGACCCTCGGTCCCCTAGTATTTCCGGAAGGTTATATGTGTCTTCCTTCGTGAAGACAGAACCAAAGTATTTGTTCAATTGGTCTGCCATTTCTTTGTTCCCCATTATAAATTCACCTGAATCCGACTACAAGGGATCTACATTTGTCTTCACTAATTTTTTTCTCTTCACATATTTATAGAAGCTTTTGCAGTCAGTTTTTATGTTCCCTGCAAGCTTCCTCTCGTATTCTATTTTCCCCCTCTTAATTAAACTCTTCGTCCTCTTCTGTTGAATTCTAAATTTCTCCCAGTCCTCAGGTTTCTTGCTTTTTCTAACCAATTTATATGCCTCTTCCTTGGTTTTAACACTCTCCTTAATTTCCCTTGTTAGCCATGGTTGAGCCACCTTCCCCATTTTATTTTTACTCCAGAAAGGGATGGACAATTGCTGAAGTTCATCCATGTGATCTTTAAATGTTTGCCACTGCCTATCCATCGTCAACCCTTTAAGTATCCTTTGGCTGTCGATTCTAGCTAATTCACGCCTCATACCGTCGAAGTTACCAGTCCTTAAGTTCAGGACCCTCATTTCCGAATTAACTGTGTCACTCTCCAGCTTAATAAAGAATTCTACCATATTATGGTCACTCTTCCCCAAGTGGTCTCGCACAACAAGATTACTAATTAGTCCCTTCTCATTACACCCAGTCTCGGGTGGCCAACTCTCTAGTTGGTTCCTTGACATATTGGTGTAGAAAATCATCCCTAATACACTCCAGGAAATCCTCCTCCACTGCATTGCTACCAGTTTGCTTAGCCCAATCAATATGTAGATTAAAGTCGCCCATGATAACTGCTGTACCTTTATTGCACACATCCCTTATTTCTTGTTTGATGCTGTCCCCAACCTTACTACTACTGTTTTGTGGTCTGTACACAACTCCCACTAGCGTTGGTATTCCGCAGCTCCACTCATACCGATTCCACATCATCAAGGCTAATAGTCCTTACTATTGCATTAATTTTCTCTTTAACCAGCAATGCCACCCTGCCTCCTTTTCCTCTCTGCCTATCCTTCCTAAATGTTGAATACCCTTGGATGTTGAGTTCCCAGCCTTGGTCACCCTGGAGCCATGTCTCCGTGATGCCAATTACATCATATCTGTTAACTGCTATCTGCGCAGTTAATTCGTCCACCTTATTCCGAATATTCCTCGCATTGAGGCACAGAGCCTTCAGGCTTGTCTTTTTAACACACTTTGCCCCTTTAGAATTTTGCTGTAATGTGGCCCTTTTTGTTTTTTGCCTTGGGTTTCTCTGCCCTCCACTTTTACTATTCTCCTTTCTATCTTTTGCTTCTAGCTCCATTTTATATCCCTCTGTCTCCCTGCATAGGTTCCCATCCCCCTGCCATGTTAGTTTAATTCCTCCCAAACAGCACTAGCATACACTCCCCCAGGACATTGGTTCTGGTCCTGCCCAGGTGCAGACCGTCCGGTTTGTACTGGTCCCACCTTCCCCAGAACCGGTTCCAATGTCCCAGAAATTTGAATCTCTCCCTCATGCACGACTCCTCAAGCCATGTATTCATCTGAGCTATCCTGCGATTCCTACTCTGACTGGTACTGGTAGCAATCCTGAGATTACTAATTTTGAGGTCCTACTTTTTAATTTAGCTCCTAGCTCCCGTAATTCGTCTCATAGGACCTCATCCCGTTTTTTACCTATATCGTTGGTACCTATATGCACCACGACACCTGGCTGTTCACCCTTCCTTTTCAGAATGTCCTGCACCCGCTCCGAGACATCCTTGACCCTTGCACCAGGGAGGCAACGTACCATCCTGGAGTCTCGGTTGCGGCCGCAGAAAGGCCTATCTATTCCCCTTACAATCGAATCCCCTATCACTAGCTCTCCCAGTCTTTTTCCTACCCTCCTGTGCAGCAGAGCCACCCACGGTGCCATGAACTTGGCTGCTCCTACTCTCCCCTGATGAGTCATCCCCCTGAACAGTACCCAAACCGGTGTATCTGTTTTGCAGGGGGATGACCGCAGGGGACCCCTGCACTACCTTCCTTGCACTGCTCTTCCTGTTAGTCACCCATCCCCTATCTGGCTGTGTACCTTTATCCTGCGGTAAGACCAACTCGCTAAACGTGCTATTCACGTTAGTCTCAGCATCGTGGATGCTCCAGAGTGAATCCACCCGCACCTCCAGACACCGGAAGCGTCCCTGACTTGCCACAGTGTCCGAGCTCTCCTGCCATCCCTTAGATTAACTTAATTTGGCTACAACAATGCTAAAGGTTACTTACGGATAAAGAAAGAAAAAAGAAAAGCTACTTACCAATCACCAGCCAATCATTTACCCCCTTGACTCTTGTCATGTCTGTAACCACAATGTAACACCACTGTATTACTGGCAAGGAGTGAACTTGCGGGAGACACTCCTTACCTGATCACACAGGTATAAAAAGGGAGGTCCCACACAGGGTCATCGTCTTTGGAGTCCTGTGAATAAAGAGTTCAGGTCACAGAGTGACCTTGTCCCCAGAAGGTGCCTCGTGTGGTTTCATACTGTAGAGTAAGGACTTTACATTGGCGACGAGAAATGGGAATTCACGACCCATGAGAATGACCACTGGTAGCACAGAGGAATGGTACTGTGTTGGGGAAGACTGGGATGATTTTGTCGAGGGGCTTCAGCAAAGCTTCGTTGCAAAAGAATGGCTGGGGAATGCAGTGGCCGACAAGCGAAGGGCTCATCTCTTGACCAGCTGCGGACCAAAGACTTACGCGCTCATGAAGGACTTACTAGCACCTGAAAAGCCAGCGGACAAAACCTTTGAAGAACTTAGCTAATTGATCGGGGAGCACCTCAAACCCACGAGTAGCATACATATGGCCCGACACAGATTCTACACCCACCGACGTCATGAAGGACAGACCTCCGGCGTTTGGCCAGCCTCTGTAAGTTCACAGACGCCTGCAGGGGGGAGATGCTAAGGGACTTCTTTATTGAGGGCATTAATCATGCGGGAATTTTCCACAAATTAATTGAGACCAAGGATTTGACCTTGGGAGCGGCGGCGTTGATGGCTCAAACTTTCAAGGCGTTGAGGAAGAGACGAAAATAATATACGTGCGCAATTCTGCCTCTAACGCGGCGATGGATCAGGGAGTCAACATCATTAATGCGACTCAGAGCCCCACAGGCAGGCAGGGGCAGTCCGAAGCAATAGACCCCAGAGCAGGACTTCAACAGAGACAATGGCAGGTTGAACAGACATTCACGCCATCACAGTGGACAATGCGGCCCGGGATGGGGCCATTGACACCCACTAATAGGGTACTTAAGAGCAGTCAAAGGGACAGTCAGCACGGAATGCCTGGCCACAGCCCTGTTGTTCCCAACAATGGAAACTTTAACTCATGCTGGAGGTGTGGGGGAAAACACTCAGCTAGATCTTGCAGATTTCAACAGTTTGTCTGCAGGAACTGCAATCTCAGTGGCCACTTCGCTCGAATGTGCAGGAAGCCTGCAACCAGACTAATATATGAGGCAGATGGACCAGAAGAGGGTTCTTTGAGGCAGGATGACCTTTGGGGCAAATCGATGGACGCCGAGGTTCAGCTGGTCCATGTGGCAAATATTCACAGTTCATACACCAAAACGCTACCAATGATGATGAGGGTTTTATTAAACGGTATCCCAGTATGCATGGAGCTGGACACTGGGGCCAGCCAGTCACTCATGGGCGTTCAGCAATTTGAGAAGCTATGGCCACTTAAAGCCAGTAGACCCAAATTAGCACGTGTAGACCCATAATTACGGACTTACACAAAAGAAATCATTCCGGTGCCAGGCAGTGCAATGCTGGCTGTCACACACAATGGGTTAGTGAATCGGTTACCGCTTTGGATTGTCCCGGGCGATGGTCCCGCATTATTGGGGAGGAGCTGGTTAGCCAAGAAAAACTGGAAATGGGGGGATGTTCACGCAATGTTATCTGTGGAGCGAAGTTCGTGCTCACAAGTCCCACAACAATTCTATTCACTATTCCAACCTGACATCGGGACTTTCAAAGGCACTAAAGTAGTGATACACATCACCCCGGACGCCAGGCCAGTGCACCACAAAGCCAGAGTGGTGCCGTATGTGATGCGGGAAAAGATTGAGAGCGAACTGGACCAGCTGTTGAGAGAGGGCATCATCTCGCCTGTTGAATTCAGCGACTGGGCGAGCCCCATTGTTCCCATACGAAAAGCAGATGGCTCTGTCAGGATCTGTGGCGACTACAAGGCCACCATCAATCAGGTGTCCCTACAAGATCAATACCCGCTCCCAAGAGTGGAGGACCTTTTCGTCATGCTGGCAGGTCCAAATTGGACCTCACTTCAGCCTATATGACCCAGGAACTGGCCGACGAATCTAAATGACTGGCCACCATCACCACGCACAACGGACTGTTCGTTTATAACAGGTACCCGTTTGGCATTCGATCAGCGGCTCTGATTTTTCAACGAAACATGGAAAGCCTGCTTAAATCCATTCCTAGAACGATCGTATTCCATGACGACATCCTCATCACGGGTCGAGACACCGAGGAACACCTCCACAACCTGGAGGAGGTGCTACGCCGACTGGAATAGGTAGGCCTGCGACTCAAAAAGTCTAAATGTGTGTTCTTAGCTCCCGAGGTTGAGTTTCTGGGCAGGAGGGTTACTGCAGATGGGATTCGGCCCAACGAATCCAAAACAGAAGCGATTCGACGAGCACCCAGGCCCTGCAACACATCGGAGTTGCGTTAATTCCTGGGACTGTTGAACTATTTCGGGAACTTTCTGCTGAACTTGAGCACATTGTTGGAGCTGCTACACGTGCTCCTGTGTAAGGGTTGCGATTGGTTTTGGGGGGACTGTCAGGAACGGGCTTTTGTTCGGGCGCGAAACCTACTTTGTTCAAACAAGTTGTTGACCCTGTACGACCCCTGTAAACACTTGGTTCTGACATGTGATGCATCGTCCTATGGGGTTGGGTGTGTGTTGCAGCAGAGCAATGCTGAGGGTCAACTACAACTGTGGCTTATGCCTCCAGGTCGCTCTCTCAAGCAGAACGGGGATATGCGATGGTCAATAAGGAAGCGTTTGCATGTGTCTATGGTGTAAAAAAAATGCATCAGTACCTATTTGGTAGGAAGTTTGAATTAGAGACATTAACATCCCTGTTGTCGTACAGCAAGGCTGTCAATGCCAATGCATCAGCTCACTCTCATGCTGGCTGCTTATGACTACTCCATCCGGCACCGGCCCGGCACTGAAAATTGCGCTGACGTGCTCAGCAGGCTTCCGCTGGCCAGCACTGAGGGGGCAGCGGAGCAAAGCGCCGAGATGGTCATGGCTGTCGATGCCTTTGACTGCGCAGGCTTTCCCATCACAGCCCGCCAGATCAAAATCTAGACAAACAGAGATCCCCTCCTATCCCTGATTAAGAAATGTGTCCTGATTGGGGATTGGGCGCCCGCACACGGTGCTTGCCCTGAGGAGGTCAGACCGTTCCACAGATGGATGAATGAGCTCTCCATCCAAGCTGACTGCCTACTATGGGGCAGCCGGGTAGTTATGCCCCAGAAGGGCAGGGAGGCCTTCATCAGGGAATGCCACAGCGAGCACCCAGGCATCGTGCTGATGAAGGCCATTGCCCGGTCACACGTTTGGTGGCCTGGAATTGATTCAGACCTGGAACACTGTGTTCGCAGGTGCACAACATGTGCCCAGCTGTGTAATGCCCCCAGGGAGGCCCCGCTCAGCCCGTCACCCTGGCCCATCAGGCCATAGTCACACATTCATGTTGACTACGTGGGCCTGTTCATGGGTAAGATGTTCCTTATTGTGGTAGATGCGTACTCGAAATGGATCGAGTGCATTATTGTGAATTCATGCACGTCATCCACCACCGTGGAAAGCCTATGTGCGATCTTTGCAACCCATGGCTTAGTGATAATGGCCCATGTTTCACAAGCTACGAATTCTGAGGGTTTATGTTGGGCAATGGCATCAACCACATCAGGACTGTGCTGTTCAAGCCGGCCTCCAATGGCCAGGCGGAACGTGCGGTCCAAATCATTAAGCAAGGTATGCTCAGGATTCAAGGGCCCTCCCTACAATGCCACCTATCGCGCCTCCTGCTGGCCTTGAGATCCCGACCGCACTCGCTCACGGGGGTCCCGCCCGCTACTAATGAAACGGACACTCAAAACTCGGTTGTCCCTCATTCACCCAGTCTTGACCGACATAGTTGAGGGCAAGCGCAAGTCACAAAACGAGTACCATGACCGTAATGCGAGGGGGAGATGCATAGACATAAATGATCCTGTATTCATCCTCAATCACGCCATGGGGCCCAAATGGCTTGAGGGCACTGTAATTGGCAAAGAGGCGAATAGGGTCATCGTGGTAAAACTCAACAATGGTCAGATATGCCGTAAACATCTGGACCAAGTAAAAAAAAGGTTCAGCATTGTCACGGAGGTACCTGAAGAAGACCATGAGATGGAGCTCACCACACCACCGGTGAACGAGCAACAAGAGCAATCAGAAGAATGCATAGTCCCTGCAGTCAGCCCGGACAGGCCGGAATCACCACAGGTGACAGGCACCCATGTCAGTGTCCAACAACCAGAGCCCCAACTGCGGCGCTCCACGAGGGAGCGTAGACCACCTGAAAGACTAAACCTATGATTCCAATAAGACTTTGTGGGAGGAGGTGATGTCATGTATGTAACCACAATGTAGCAGCACTGTATTACTGTATACACTCAAACTAGATGCACACCTTAGAAACATAGAAACATAAAAACATGGAAAATAGGTGCAGGAGTAGGCCATTCGGCCCTTCGAGCCTGCACCGCCATTCAATGAGTTCATGGCTGAACATGCAACTTCAGTACCCCATTCCTGCTTTCTCATCATACCCCTTGATCCCCCTAGTAGTAAGGACTACATCTAACTCCTTTTTGAATATATTTAGTGAATTGGCCTCAACAACTTTCTGTGGTAGAGAATTCCACAGGTTCACCACTCTCTGGGTGAAGAAGTTTCTCCTCATCTTGATCCTAAATGGCTTACCCCTTATCATTAGACTGTGACCCCTGGTTCTGGACTTTCCCAACATTGGGAACGTTCTTCCTGCATCTAACCTGTCTAAACTCGTCAGAATTTTAAACTTTTCTATGAGATCCCCTCTCATTCTTCTGAACTCCAGTGAATACAAGCCCAGTTGATCCAGTCTTTCTTGATATGTCAGTCCCGCCATCCCGGGAATCAGTCTGCTGAACCTTCGCTGCACTCCCTCAATAGCAAGAATGTCCTTCCTCAAGTTAGGAGACCAAAACTGTACACAATACTCCAGGTGTGGCCTCACCAAGGCCCTGTACAACTAACACCTCCCTGCCCCTGTACTCAAATCCCCTCGCTATGAAGGCCAACATGCCATTTGCTTTTTTAACCGCCTGCTGTACCTGCATTCCAACCTTCAATGACTGATGTACCATGACACCTCCCCTTTTCCTAATCTGTCACCATTCAGATAATAGTCTGTCTCTCTGTTTTTACCACCAAAGTGGATAACTTCACATTTATCCACATTATACTTCATCTGGCATGCATTTGCTCACTCATCTAACCTATCCAAGTCACTCTGCAGCCTCATAGCATCCTCCTCGCAGCTCACACTGCCACCCAACTTAGTGTCATCCGCAAATTTGGAGATACTACATTTAATCCCCTCGTCTAAATCATTAATGTACAATGTAAACAGCTGGGGCCCCAGCACAGAACCTTGCGGTACCCCACTAGTCACTGCCTGCCATTCTGAAAAGTACCCATTTACTCCTACTCTTTGCTTCCTGTCTGCCAACCAGTTCTCAATCCACATCAGCACACTACCCCCAATCACATGTGCTTTAACTTTGCACATTAATCTCTTGTGTGGGACCTTGTCGAAAGCTTTCTGAAAGTCCAAATACACCACATCAACTGGTTCTCCCTTGTCTACTGGAAACATCCTCAAAAATTCCAGAAGATTTGTCAAGCATGATTTCCCTTTCACAAATCCATGCTGACTTGGACCTATCATGTCACCTCTTTCCAAATGCGATGCCATGACATCCTTAATAATTGATTCCATCATTTTATCCACTACTGATGTCAGGCTGACCGGTCTATAATACCCTGTTATCTCTCTCCCTCCTTTTTTAAAAAGTGGGGTTACATTGTCTATCCTCCACTCCATAGGAACTGATCCAGAGTCTATGGAATGTTGGAAAATGACGGTCAATGCATCCGCTATTTCCAAGGCCACCTCCTTAAGTACTCTGGGATGCAGTCCATCAGGCCCTGGGGATTTATCGGCCTTCAATCCCATCAATTTCCCCAACACAATTTCCCGACGAATAAGGATTTCCCTCAGTTCCTCCTTCTTACTAGACCCTCTGACCCCTTGACCACAAGGGGTGAACTTGCAGGAGACACTCCTTACCTGATCACTCAGATATGAAAAGGGAGGTCCCACGCAGGGTCACTGTCTTTGGAGTCCTGTGAATAAAGAGTTCTGGCCACAGAGTGACCTTGTCCCCAGAAGGTGCCTCGTGTGGTTTCATACTGTAGAATAAGGACTTTATAGCTGTGACAACATCTTTCGATTTCTTTCTACTTCTTTTTTGCATCCCTGCTGCAGCTGCACGGCTAGCCACACCAACGCACCTTGAACTCGTCAAACTACTGGGCCTTTTATAGGCCACTGCCGCTCCGACTCCCAACTCACCAATGCACCTCGAACTCCCCGAACTACTGGGCCTTTTATAGGCCGCTGCCGCTCCGACTCCCTTTCCAGAAGAAGGTGTAACCTCCACCATGTTCCTTCAGCTGGTCTTCCCCTGCCCGCTGGGTCTCACTTAGGGCAGCGATGTCAATGTCAAAACATCTGAGTTCGCGGGCAACTATAGCGGTGTGGCATTCCGGCCTGTTGCTGTTGGGATTGTCCATGAGGGTCCTGACGTTCCAGGACCCGAACTTCATACTGACGAAATGGATACTCTGTGCATGAGTTCTTTTAACGTGGGGTGACCACTGCACATCGGCAACCACACGGGCTTAGCTGAACAAGGTCCTGGTCCAGTGGCAAGGGGGTCCAAGACAACTGGAGACCAGGCATAGCTCTATAAGCCTAATTGCCTACGGCGAAGTGTTGGCCGCAAGCTCGGCGCCGTGTAGCGCCATTGATGGTAGATGGCCCGAGGCTAGGTTGGGGGGCAGGCATTAGGAAGGTGACTTCCAAAGTTAATTTAAAAGTTAAAAGTTGATAAAGATTCCCAAATTATTTCAAGAATTTCTAAAGGTTGTTAAAAAGTTTTTTAAAGTTTCTAAGAGTTGTAAAAGGTCTAAGATGTAAATCAATAATAGATTATAAAAGTTTCCCCAATTTAAAAAGTTTCTAAAAGTTGTTAAAAGATAAAGATGTAGATTAATAATAGATATTTAAAAGTATTTCGATTGAGAGTCTAAAATGTAAGTTTTAAAAGTTCTCCCAAATTGTTTAATAAGTTTAAAAGTTGGTTAAAAGTTTAAAGATTAATTAAAAATTAGTTGGGAGTATAAGATGACGCCACGCCTCGGTCCCTTCAGCCGGTTCAGCGCCGGCCTCGGAGTCCCTTCGGAGGATTGAGCGCCGGCCTTGGAGTCCCTTCAGCTGGTTCCACGTCCTCGGGTCCCTTTGGCAGGTCGTCCCAGAGTCCCTTCGGCCAGTTGGACGGTCTCCCGAATCTGGTGCAGAGTCCTTTTGGCCCGGGACAGACGCGGCCGATACGGGGTCCCTTCCACCAGGGACAGAAGCGGCCGGTACGAATCAATTATATCCATCTCTATATATTTCATTCTAAAACATGCATATTATTTAAAAAATCCATTCAGTCTCTGAAGTTATGATTGATTTGTGAAGTTCTCTTTCATGAACTCTTGACTTAGTAAGACTTAAGCTTAGAATTGATAAACTGTGCTTCTCAAATGCATAATGTTTAATGTTCAAGATTTGTGCTCGTATTTCTTATTGAATGTTTCATTAATCATTTTCAGGTGCCAATGTGAAATGAATTGCTAGCATCAAATGTTATCCTCTTTTCCCCAGTGGGGTCTCTCCACATTGTCTTCCAACCTTGGCTGAGAAGGTTAGCATGTACTCTGCTTCTACACTTCCCACAGGTCCCCTTTTAGGAATTCGGCCTAGAACGCTGCTGGCCTCCGCTTCGTACTTCCTCACAGTGACCTGGTTGAGAGTAAGAATTCCTGATGTGGAAAATTATGTGAGGAAACCGTACCACTCCATGATATTTTGCTTTAGTGATTTGCAAAGTACAAATATCTCCTTATCACATTGAACTGTCATCCATACTTACAAAAACTTTCTTCAGTGTTATTTATTCCAATTTCATGACAACCTGGCTGTTAATTAGCTGACAGATTAGAGCGAACAAGCCTTTCTTGCTCCGTGTGTTTATCTCTTGTGGCAAACAATAATGCAATTGATTGACATCAGAGATGCCAACTTAGGCGGGCTTGTCCAATGCTCTCAAAGTTTCTTTGAGTTTCAATAATGTGAAATACTGAATATTCGTGGGAAGAGATTTGAAGTGCGTGCTTTCCCACCCAACTATGGAAACCCCGAGTCTGACGTTGTACAGTAACAATCTATCAGGCCAACAGAGAGAAGATCCTTCAGGCAAAAACAGGTACTTCACTTCTTTTCATGTCACACAGCTCTATTTATGCTTCTGCAGTTTTTTCATTCAATATTGAAGATTTTCTTTACATTGGTATATTTAGTTTCCAAAACTTTGATCAAGATACCTCCAGTTTGTCTTTTTCTTTTCATGTTTCTAATCACAAGCTTTTTAATAACATTTCTTGTGGATTCTGATAAAAATATTTCTTTGACACATCCATGTTCTAATAAAGCATGAAACTAGGAGTTGATATGAGATGCTCGCTACCCATAGTGTTGATGTGCACCAAACAGGTGAGTCATTATTGAGCCCTGAGCCCTAAGCCTGCTGTGCACCTATTGTGTATATACTGGGATAATGCGATCGGGATTCACTACTGACATTATGAAATTCGCCTTCTTTGCACCTCCCATTTGCACCTCAGGAGGCGATAACGGGGCGCTACCGGCCCTCTTGCTGCCTTTAGCACTCCAAGGGATTTAGCGCTAAACCAAAATTTCACGTCGGATTCACTCGCATAGCTCCCGGTGATAGTTTTGCACCACGTGGATCTGGTACTGTGTAGTGAGACAGGATTAGTAAATTATCTAACAGTAAAGGATCCTCTAGAAAAGAGTTATCATACCATGGTTGAATTTCAAATTCAGTTAGAGGGTGAGAAAGTTGGAGCTCAAACCAGTGTCCTAAGCTTAAATAAAGGAGACGACAAAGGTATGAAGGCTGAGTTGGCTAAAATGGACTAGGAAATAGATCACAGGGTAAAAAAGTTGATGAGCAGTGGCAAACATTTAAGGAGATATTTTGTAACTCTCAACAAAAATATATTCCAGTGAGAAGGAAAGACTTTAAGAGAAGGGAGAACCATATGTGGCTAAATAAGAAAGCAAAGGATAGACAAGAAGGAAAAGGAGGTGGGGTAGCTCTGTTAATAAAGGATAATATCAGGGCAGTTGTGAGAGATGATATTGGCTCTAATGAACAAAATGTTGAATCATTGTGGGTGGAGATTAGAGATAGTAAGGGGAAAAAGTCACTGGTGGGCATAGTTTATAGGCCCCCAAATAATAACTTCACAGTGGGGCGGACAATAATCAAGGGAATAATGGAGGCATGTGAAAAAGGAACGGCAGTAATCATGGGGGATTTTAACCTACATATCGATTGGTCAAATCAAATCGCACGGCGTAGCCTTGAGAAGGAATTCATAGAATGCATACGGGATTGTTTCTTAGAATAGTATGTTACAGAACCTACAAGGGAGCAAGCTATCTTAGATCTGGTCCTGTGTAATGAGTCAAGAATAATAAACGATCTCCAAGTAAAAGATCCTCTCGGAATGAGTGATCACAGTATGGTTGAATTTGTAATACAGATTGAGGGTGAGGAAGTAGTGTTTCAAACGAGCGTACTATGCTTAAACAAAGGGGACTACAGTGGGATGAGGGCAGAGTTGGCTAAAGTAGACTGGGAACACAGACTAAACGGTGGCACAATTGAGGAACAGTGGAGGACTTTTAAGGAGCTCTTTCATAGTGCTCAACAAAAATATATTCCAGTGAAAAAGAAGGGCGGTAAGAGAAGGGATAACCAGCCGTGGATAACCAAGGAAATAAAGGAGAGTATCAAATTAAAAATCAATGCGTATAAGGTGGCCAAGGTTAGTGGGAAACTAGAAGATTGGGAAAATTTTAAACGACAGCAAAGAATGACTAAGAAAGCAATAAAGAAAGGAAAGACAGATTATGAAAGTAAACTTGCGCAAAACATAAAAACAGATAGTAAAAGCTTTTACCGATATATAAAACGGAAGAGAGTGATTAAAGTAAATGTTGGTCCCTTAGAAGATGAGAAGGGGGATTTAATAATGGGAAATGTGGAAGGGGCTGAGACCTTAAACAATTATTTTGCTTCGGTCTTCGCAGTAGAAGACACAAAAACCATGCCAAAAATTGCTGGTCACGGGAATGTGGGAAAGGGAGGACCTGGAGACAATCACTATCACTAGGCGGGTAGTGCTGGACAGGCTAATGGGACTCAAGGTAGACAAGTCCCCTGGGTCCTGATGAAATGCATCCCAGGGTATTAAAAGAGATGGGGGAAGTTATAGCAGATGCATTCGTTATAATCGACCAAAATTCTCTGGACTCTGGGGAGGTACCAGCGGATTGGAAAGCAGCTAATGTAACGCCTCTGTTTAAAAAAGAGGGCAGACAAAAGGCAGGTAAAACTATAGGCCGGTTAGTTTAACATCTGTAGTGGGGAAAATGCTTGAAGCTATCATTAAGGAAAAAATAGCAGGACATCTAGATAGGAATAGTGCAATCAAGCAGACGCAACATGGATTCATGAAGGGGAAATCATGCTTTACTAATTTACTGGAATTCTTTGAGGATATAACGAGCATGGTGGATAGAGGTGTACCGATGGATGTGGTGTATTTAGATTTCCAAAAGGCATTCAATAAGGTGCCACACAAAAGGTTACTGCAGAAGATAAAGGTACGCGGAGTCAGCAAATGTATTAGCATGGATCGAGAATTGGCTGGCGAACAAAAAGCAGAGAGTCGGGATAAATGGGTCCTTTTCGGGTTGGAAATCGGTGGTTAGTGGTGTGCCACAGGGATCGGTGCTGGGACCGCAACTGTTTACAATATACATAGATGACCTGGAAGAGGGGACGGAGTGTAGTGTAACAAAATTTGCAGATGACACAAAGATTAGTGGGAAAGCGGGTTGTGTAGAGGACACAGAGAGGCTGCAAAGAGATTTAGATAGATTAAGCGAATGGGCTAAGGTTTGGCAGATGGAATACAATGTCGGAAAATGTGAGGTCATCCATCTTGGAAAAAAAAACAGTAAAAGGGAATATTATTTGAATGGGGAGAAATTACAACATGCTGCGGTGCAGAGGGACCTGGGGGTCCTTGTGCATGAATCCCAAAAAGTTAGTTTGCAGGTGCAGCAGGTAATCAGGAAGGCGAATGGAATGTTGGCCTTCATTGCGAGAGGGATGGAGTACAAAAGCAGGGAGGTCCTGCTGCAACTGTACAGGGTATTGGTGAGGCTGCACCTGGAGTACTGCGTGCAGTTTTGGTCACCTTACTTAAGGAAGGATATAATAGCTTTGGAAGAGGTACAGAGACGATTCACTAGGCTGATTCCGGAGATGAGGGGGTTACCTTATGATGATAGATTGAGTAGACTGGGTCTTTACTCGTTGGAGTTCAGATGGATGAGGGGTGATCTTATAGAAACATTTAAAATAATGAAAGGGATAGACAAGATAGAGGCAGAGAGGTTGTTTCCACTGGTTGGGGAGACTAGAACTAGGGGGCACAGCCTCAAAATACAGGGGAGCCAATTTAAAACCGAGTTGAGAAGGAATTTCTTCTCCCAGAGGGTTATGAATCTGTGGAATTCTCTGCCCAAGGAAGCAGTTGAGGCTAGCTCATTGAATGTATTCAAATTACAGATAGATAGATTTTTAACGAATAAGTGAATTAAGGATTATGGGAGCGGGCGGGTAAGTGGAGCTGAGTCCACGGCCAGATCAGCCATGATCTTGTTGAATGGCGGAGCATGCTCGAGGGGCTAGATGGCCTACTCCTCTTCCAAATTCTTATATTCTTATGTTCTCATGGTATCAAATTGAAAACAATGGCATACAAAGTGGTCAAGATTAGTGCGAGGCCAGAGAATTGGGAATTTTAAAAAAACCAGCAAAGGACGACTAAAATAATAATAGAGAGGGAAGATAGATTATGAGAGTAAACTCACAAGAATTATAAAAATAGATTGTAAGAGTTTCTACAGGTATATAAAAAGGAAGAGAGTAGCTAAAGTAAAGTTTGGTCCCTTAGAGGATGAGACTGGGGAATTAATAATGGGGAACAGGGAAATGGCAGAGACTTTGAACAAATATTTTGTATCGATCTTCACGGTAGAAGACACTAAAAACATCCCAATAATGGATAATCAAGGGGCTACAGGGAGGGAGGAACTTAAAACAATTACTATCATTAAAGAAAAAGTACTCAGTAAAATAACAGGACTAAAGGTGGACAAGTCTCCTGGACCTGATGGCTTACATCCTAGAGTCTTAAAAGAAATGGCTGCAGAGATAGTGGATGCATTGTTTGTAATCTACCAAAGTTCTCTGGATCTGCAGAGGTCCCAGTGGATTGGAAAACCGTAACTGTAACACCCCTATTTAAAAATGGAGGCAGGCAGAAAGCAGGAAACTATAGGCCAGTTAGCCTAACATCTGTCATTATGAAAATGCTAGAGTCCATTATTAAGGAAGCAGTAGCAGGACATTTGGAAAAGCATAATACAGTCAAGCAGATTCAGCATGGTTTTATGAAAGGGAAATTATGTTTGACAAATTTTTTGGAGTTCTTTGAGGATGTAACAAGTAGGGTGATCGGGGGAACCAGTGGATGTGGTGTATTTGGATTTCCAGAAGGCATTCGATAAGGTGTCACATAAAAGGTTACTGCACAAGATAAAAGCTCACGGGGTTGGGGATAATATATTAGTATGGATAGCGGATTGGCTAACTAACAGAAAACAGAAAGTCAGGATAAATGGGTCATTTTCCGGTTGACAAACGGTAACTAGTGGGGCGTCACAGGAATCGGTGCTGGGAGGCCTCAACTAGTTACAATTTAAATTAATGACTTGGATGAAGGGACCGAGTGTAATGTAACCAAGTTTGCTGATGATACAAAGATGGGTGGGAAAGTTGTGAGGAGGACACAAAAAATCTGCAAAGGGATATAGACAGGCTGAATGAGTGGGCAAAAATTAGACAGATGGAGTATAATGTGGGAAAGTGTGAGGTTATCCACTTTGGCAGGAAAAATAAAAAGCAAATTATTTTTTAAATGGAGAAAAATTACAAAATGCTGCAGTACAGAGGGACCAGGGGGTCCTTGTGCATGAAACACAAAAAGTTAGGTACAGCAAGTAATCGGAAAAGGTCATAAATCTGTGGAATTCTCTGCCCCAGAGAGCTGTGGAGGCTGGATCACTGAATATATTTAAGGTGGAGCTAGACAGATTTTTGAGCGATAAGGGAGTGAAGGGTTATGGAGAGCAGGCAGGGAAGTGGAGCTGAGCTCAAGATCAGATCAGCCATGATCTTATTAAATGGCAGAGCAGGCTCGAGGAGCCAAATGGCCTACTCCTGCTCCTATTTCTTATGTTCTTATGTAAATGTTATCGCCCCAAATGGGGCGCTACTCAATTTCTCCCCTGAAGGCTTGTGCACCAGATGTAGAATATGCTCAGTAAGCCCTCAGAAAAGTGTCAGTGTGGTCCTTTTCCCATAATATATTCTCAGAATCTAAAAACATTGCTGGGGCTCAGCACCCATATAAAACAAATGGCTCTTCATTTATATTGTTATTTGTTCTGCTAGGTAGTTACATCAAATCGCTACATTTTGTCCTGGTGTCCTTAGGTTTTAGTATTACCCTTAAAACTGCATCCCATCTGTGGGCGTTAGCTGAGGGAATTGTAATTGAGCGCTGCATAAATTTGTTTTTTCCGTTCATGGGATGTGGGCGTGGCTGTCTAAGCCAGCATTTATTGCCCATCCCGAATTGCCCGTGAGAAGGTGGTGGTGATTCGCCTTTACAACCGAGTGGCTTGCTAGGCCATTTCAGAGGGCAGTTAAGAGTCAACCACATTGCTGTGGGTCTGGAGTCACATATAGGCCACACTGGGTAAGGGCAGCAGATTTCCTTCCCTAAAGGATATTAGTGAACCAGTTGGGTTTTTACGACAATCCGGTAGTTTCATGGTCACCATTGCTGATGCCTTTGCTTTTTATTCCAGATTTATTTAATGAACTGAATTTAAATTCCCCAGTTGCCTTAGTGGAATTTGAACTCATGTCTTTCAGTATCCTGTTGGTCGTCTCTGTCAATCTGCTGGTCTGGAGAAGGGAAGGCAAGGCAAGCGGAAAGATGCAATACAGGCCACCTAGATGATTGCAAATTGATGTGCTATACAACAACTTGCTCTGCAAAGGGCCATTGCCACAGAAAAGGTAGAGAAGAGAAGAACCTGCTTCAACCAGTGACAGATCTCCCTGGCCTTTAACTACCTTATGTGAGTAAGTGAAAATGAGCATGCGGGTATCTTGTGTTGGCTGCATGCTTGGCATTCCTTGTCACATTTCATGGGCCAAGGGGCAGACTCTTTATCATGACAGTAATGCAGAGTGCAGTGCTAAAACATGGACATACATGTGCATTTGGACAATAGGTGAACAGTTGTTGGAATGCTGGGCATTCTCCCTCTGCGATGCGCCACCAAGTATACAGTGAATTGCTATTAACGCAACATTGTAATAATAACCAAAATGTGAACACATTTACCTGGCAGCCTATTGGAGACCAGCAAATTTCTTCTTCACCTGCTCCCAGGATCTGGTTCACTCAGTTAATCTCATCCAGACTGTTCTCATACTATTCTTTCGAAGGGAATGTCTCTGCAATCCAGAAAAGAACAACTTTCTCTCCTGCACCTCCTACAAGAAGATCTCCAAAGCTGCATCCTTAATAGCAGTACAGCTTTAAGATAAGTCCCAGATAACATACTGCTTTGTTTCATATACTGTGCACTGGTGGCTCTACAATATTATCCAAAGAAACTGACCTTGAAATAAAGCTCATCGCTGTACAGCCACACACAGCACTCAAAGAGCAGAACTACAGCTGTCATGATACTAGGACTAGGATATCGGTACCTGGACTGAAATCGTTATTCAATTTCTATTTAACAGAGGAACAAGGAACTGTTTTCATTGTGCAACTGTTTTTATTATTAAACTATTTAATTTACCTATCCACTTATGCAATCAATGCTTACATCAGTATTCCTGTTAACATTTTAAGTAATCAATATACATTTCAGTATTTCATAGTTAGCCTCGGCAGCCTGCCACCCTGAATCCGACCCAGTGACAAAAGTCTTAACAAATTTGAAGTCAAGCAAAAGCAACTAAGTTCGTTAATCAACTCTTGTGAAATTTTTATGTTAAAATAAATATCATTAAAGTAACTAATAATGGATTCCTCTGACTCTGTCCCCCTAGGTCCTCATATTTATAGAGATAATTCCCCTGAAATTCCAGGGGAGCTCTGCCAGTATCCTGCCATAACTCTTGCAGAAGACCACTGTCACCCCAGAGAAACAGCTTGAATGGTTGTGAACACTGCCTCCTTGTGGGGTCCACTGGTCTTCGACTGGACTTAAAGTGGGGATGGGCGGAACCCTTGCAGAATTTCAGGGCCAATGGTAAAATCGGGGATGCATAATACATTGTATAAAATTCTACTTTCCACTATTTTAACTAAGGTGTTAACCCATTTAATTAACAGGTTTACAACTCGATTAAAATAATGAAAAAAGGAATGTCATACAAAGGCATTAAGTGGTCCGACACTAAAATTTCAAGCTGTCATTCCTGGACTACAAATCTCAGTATTTTAACATTTTCCATGTTTTTATCTCTGCTACACGGAAACACTGTGCGCCAGTTTGCTATGTGTAAATATGCAATATGTTGCATTCAGCAGTAGTGAAATTAATAGCATAGTTTGTTTTAGTCACGGCACAGGAAAAATAACCTTCTGGCACTACAATGTTATGGGCCATAACTGGCGGTATCACTACCTAATGTTGCTTCTATATCACTTTTTATTTCCTTTCTTTCACATATTCAGTTAGGTAGCTAGAAAATTAACAAATAGCAGGTTAGATCAAATCTTTTTATAGTGAATGGTGTTTAAGGAGACGGACAAGCAAAGTTAGAATAACTAAGAGACTGTTTGAAAGACTGAAAAGCTTTGAGTCTGCAAATGTACAAGGCAAAGTGAACTCATTCATACCTAAAATCCATAAATTATACGTGGAAACTTGTATGAATTAATGGAAAACAGCATACTTTGTAATAGCTTCCAACAGAAAAGGTGTAAACACAATATACAGTGAGATTCTTGGTCCATCATTCTATTACAATACTAGAAAGGATGAAATTGAGGGAAAAAAGTCTCTTATAGAGAAATGAAATTCCAGTGGGGTGATGTGTGCCCTCGTTTTCGGGCAGCAGCGGGCCAAAGAATGCAGGGCATTATAAGCCTGCCACAAGTTTGGAACATTATTTTCAATACGACAATACATTCCAGTAAGCCTTCTGCAGCCAAGAAATCCTTATAAGACCATAATAAATAGGAGCAGGAGTAGGCCATTTGGCCCCTCGAGCCTGCTCTGTCATTCAATAAGTTCATGGCTGATCTGATCATGGACTCAGCTCCACTTCCCTGCCCTCTCCCCATAACCCTTTACTCCCTTATCGCTCAAAAATCTGTCTATCTCCAGCTTAAATATATTCAATGACCCAGTCTTCACAGTTCTCTGGGGCAGAGAATTCCATAGATTTACAACCCTCTGAGAGAAGAAATTTCTCCTCATTTCAGTTTTAAATGGGTTGTCCCTTATTCTAAGACTATGGGCTAGAACCTCCACTTTTTTGTATGCTTAACGCCCACTTAACACCCATTTTACCGCTGAAATGACGTATAACGCCCATATATCGCCCATTTTGGCACAAAATGGAAACTGATGGGCATTTTTAGGAAACTTATCGCCGAGCGTTACTTTCCCCATGTGCTTAACGCCGGGGAAACAATATTACCCCCCGCCCACTTTTTTGGGCTGAATCATCAGAATGGGCTACATCAACGCCCATATCGCCCAGCGTTACTTTCCGCACGGACTTAACACCAAGATTCAATAATACCGCCTGCCCATTTTATGTGTCGTAAAGAGCACATTTGGCGAAACTAACGCCCAAGAGATCATCCACCGTCACTTTCACCACCTCGCACACATATCGTCCACAATATCACTCGCCCAAAAAAAACGCCCAGAAAAGGTGGAACAGTTCTGAACGAACGCCAGCGGTGTGGCTGGCATTTTTAAAATCGCAGGTCGCTTCATTCAAAAGGTTGCCTTAACTTCGGGGGAGTTTGCGTTGACTCTGGAGTTCTTCTCAGGTGAAATGAACAACTCAATAGACATATTTTCGGACTCTGGACTATTGGGGACTTATTCTAGGTATATTTTAGTGAGGAAATCATTGCTTCTGATCAATCGCTATTATACTTTCAATGCAATGGGGCCACCAAACAATAACTGTGCTTAAGCAGCACTTCAGATGTCTTGACCACTCAGGAGGGGAGCTACAATGCAACCCTGAGCAAATAGCTAAATTGGTGGTCGTGTGCTCGATGCTGCTCATACTGGCTATCAGGAGGGACCAAAAATTGCCAGAAGGCATTGATGCTCTACCTCACAGCAGTTCGACAGCATTGTCACTCACATCAATGTTCTTTCAGGCAAATCGTTCAGAAATCAGCTCCTCACGTAAGAGTCTTGCAGCTATGTAGCCACCACAGGCCCTTTCCAGCGGTCTGGAGGGAGACGTGGGCATGGTTGCATAGCCAGCCTGATTGTCTGGCCGTAGGTCAGCGTCCAGCCCTTTGTCATCCTTCCTCCCAAGCAGCCGCACCACACCCAGCCATGTCTTCAGTCCCTCTGAGCTCCCTCTCTCTCTGTCTCCTCTTCTGCACATGTCATGATGACCCTTGACCTCCTGAATCATGAGAATTGAGCATTACCATGCCATTGCTAAGGACGGCCACACTTTACGGCAGAAGGTCAAAAAAATTTTACGCTACCGCCCATTTCATATCGCTCGCAGTAACACCCATTTTCAAAAATGGAGACTCGGTGCTTTGAGAATGGGCGAGAAGCGACGATCTGAAAACCCTTTTTTAACACCATGCCGGAAGCACAAAAGTGGAGGTTATAGCCCCTGGTCCCCTAGTTTTAGTTTCCCCTATGATTGGAAATATCCTCTCTGCATCCACCTTGTCGAGCCCCCTCATTATCTTATATGTTTCAATAAGATCACCTCTCATTCTTCTGAACTCCAATGTGTATAGGCCCAACCTACTCAACCTATCTTCATAAGTCAACCCCCTCATCTCTGGAATCAACCTAGTGAACCTTCTGTGAACAGCCTCCAATGCAAGTATATCCTTCCTTAAATACGGAGACCAAAACTGTAGCAGTACTCAAGGTGTGGCTTCTCCAATACCCTGTACAATTGTAGCAGGACTTCTCTGCTTTCATACTCTATCCCCCTTGCAATAAAGGCCAACATTCCTGATGAGCATTGTAGGCCCTTGAACATGATCTGATAGAGGTCATGCAATGGACTCTCTTCTCACCCCAATCTTGCATGTCATACCTGAACGATGCAGGATTGGAAGAAGTTAATTTAAACATTAATTGTATTAAAATGATTCCACGAGTAGGCTAAAAAGCAGCTTTTGAGTGATTTTCCTCTCTGATCTTCCTCCCTTTTGTGAAAGTACAGGGGCTCCCCGACTGTACAACTGAGATCAAAAACGCCCCAGATTGAAAATTCTAGGTGTGAACCTCCTGACAATTTCTGTGTATAAGTTTCAGGTGCAAGAACATATGCTGAATATAGCTTCAGAGTATACAGTCAATCCCTCAAGTAGCACCATTGAACTACATTTGGTAATTGCAAAACAACAATTTAATAATTGCAATTTGTGAAAGAATTGCAGTTCAAATTGGAGCAGCAGTAGAACCAAAGTACAGTGACTAGTTGAAGCACCAAATTATCCATTCCAATTTTTCGGGCAGACTTTCATCTAATCAGGCAGAGGTCTCGCTGAAAACAGGCAGGATTTCATGAATACACGTTAATCAATTTTAACTCCTCTCTGTAGGATCCGTTCCTCCCCCAAAATAGTAAAAATTGGACTATGAAATATAAAAACACAGAATTGCATTACAGCCCGCAAAAGGAGCTGAGTAGTAAGGGGTTAATTGAGACATTGCCGCCGAAAACCACAAACTCTCAAGATACTGGACAATCCACAATGGCACAGATTGCTATACGAATGTTTTCTGTCTGGAAAAGATACAAGAACATTCACACATGTGTTTACCTTAAGGGGTTGCATTGTTAAAAGACCGTACTGTGGACCATGGCCCCAGACAGGCTGGTATCAGTGTAGGCCCAGACAATGGGCCGGATCCATGATCCACTTGAATGCGAATGTTACTAGAAACTAACATTTACATATGCAGTTCCCTTGGGAAGGTTGCATTGTCAGAAAGACCTTATCATACAGACAGGCTGTGGTCAAGGTAATCATGGACAATGACCCTAAACGAGGGACAATTAGCATCAAGAGTGTTTCTGCTAGAGACATTCACATATTCAATACAGCAAAGGAACAAACTACCACCGTTCACATGAGGTCAACAGGAAATCTGTTTCAAAATATTGCAAGTTGTATTTTGTATAAAGAAGAACTTCTTCGAAGAAAGAGCAGTGTGTTTAGTCAGTCGACAAGAAGGACGCAAGTTGGTAACTAACAGTCCATACCTACAATCAACATCAGGAAACAACTGATGATTGAGCCAAATATGTTTCAGTCAAATCATAGAAGGGTTTTTGTGATTCAGTCTGAATAATTTTGTATGTAACAGTCGAATCGCGGACGGGTTTAACTGTGTCATATTATGTCGATGCAAATTACCATTGTGTAGGGGTTTGCATTTTGGGTTCATGTTTCTGAGCCATACAGGAGGGTGTGTATTACTACAGCCCTGTAGACCATGAGCTTGGTGGCAGTTTTGAGGGCCTGGTCTTCAAATACTCTTTTCCTCAGGTACAGTAGACATTTCAAATCACTGGAGAAATACCACCAACAATGTCTCCGCAAGATCCTACAAAACCCCTGGGAGGACAGATGCACCAACATTAGCGTCCTCGACCAGGCCAACATCTCCAGCAATGAAGCACTGACCACACTTGATCAGCTCCGCTGGGTAGGCCACATAGTTCGCATGCCAGACACGAGACTCCCAAAGCAAACGCTCTACTCGGAACTCCTTCACGGCAAACGAGCCAAGGATGGGCAACAGAAACGTTACAAGGCCACCCTCAAAGCCTCCCTGATAAAGTGCAACATCCCCACTGACACCTGGGAGACCCTGGCCAAACTGGAGGACGTGCATCCGGGAGGGCGCTGAGCACCTTGAGTCTCGTTACCGAGAGCGTGCAGAAATCAAGCGCATGCGGCAAACCAGTCCCACCCACCCCTTCCCTCAACGACTATCTGTCCCACCTGTGACAGAGCCTGTGGCTCTCGTATTGGACTGTTCAGCCACCTAAGAACTTATGTTAAGAATGGAAGCAAGTCTTCCTCGATTTGGAGGGACTGCCGATGATGATTTTGGGTTTTGATATTCCGATATAAATCGAAGGGATTTATACTGGGGAGGTAATTGTGTGTATGTACAATAAACAAACAAATCTAAGGTTGAGCCAAAACCCTGTGCCGTGTGTATTTTGTTCTTATAAATCCTTAAATCAAAGAACTGTGTGTAATGAGGGACAAGTATCGGAAACCCTTACACCTCACCAATCTCAATTCTGCCTGCAGGACCAATATTTCTGCTCCTGCTCACTGAGCATTGATATTTGACGTGAGGAGGCAGCCATCTTAAGCACCCATTAAAGAAATAAGAACATAAGAAATAGAAGCAGGAGTAGGCCATACGGCCCCTCGAGCCTGCTCCGCCATTTAATAAGATCATGGCTCAGTTCCACTTCCCAGCCCGCTCACCATAACCCCTTATCCCCTTATCATTTAAGAAATCCTCCACTGCAGGTTTTTGAGCCTTAAAGGTTTTCACATATAGGCGTTTTTGTGGCCGCAAACGAGATTCCAGGATGGTACGTTGCCTCCCTGGTGCAAGGGTCAAGGATGTCTCGGAGCGGCTGCAGTGCATTCTGGAAGCGGAGGGTGAACAGCCAGCTGTCGTGGTACATATAGGTACCAACAATACAGGTAAAAAATGGGATGAGGTCCTACAAGCTGAGTTTAGGGAGCTAGGAGTTAAATTAAAAAGTAGGATCTCAAAGGTAGTAATCTCAGGATTGTGACCATTCCACGTTCCAGTCAGAGTGGAAATGGCAGGATAGCTAAGATGAATACGTGGCTTGAGGGGTGGTGCAGGAGGGAGGGATTCAAATTCCTGGGACATTGGAACCAGTTCTGGGGAGGTGGGACCAGTATAAACCGGACGGTCTGCACCTGGGCAGGACCAGAACCAATGTCCCAGGGGGAGTGTTTGCTAGTGCTGTTGGGGAGGGGTTAAACTAATATGGCAGGGAGATGGGAACCTATGCAGGGAGACAGAGGGACATGAAATGGGGGCAGAAGCAAAAGATAGAAAGAAGAAAAGTAAAAGTGGAGGGCAGAGAAACCCAAGTCAAAAATCAAAAATCATTACAGCAAAATTCTAAAGGGACAAAGTGTGTTAAAAAGACAAGCCTGAAGGCTCTGTGCCTCAATGCGAGGAGTATTCATAACAAGGTGGATGAATTAACTGCGCAGGCAGCTATTAACGAATATGATATAATTGGGATTACGGAGACATGGCTCCAGGGTGACCAAGGCTGGGAACTCAACATCCAGGGGTATTCAACATTCAGGAAGGATAGACAAAAAGGAAAAGGAGGCGGGGTAGCGTTGCCGGTTAAAGAGGAAATTAACGCAATAGTAAGGAAGGACATTAGCTTGGATGATGTGGAATCTGTATGGTAGAGCTGCGGAATACCAAAGGACAGAAAACAAAAGTGGGAGTTGTGTACAGACCACCAAACAGTAGTAGTGAGGTTGGGGACAGCATCAAAAAAGAAATTAGGGATGCGTGCAATAAAGGTACAAAAGTTATCATGGGCAACTTTAATCTACATATAGATTGGGGTAACCAAACTGATAGCAATACAGTGAAGGAGGATTTCTAGATCAACATGCCGAGGAACCAACTAGAGGACTGGCCATCCTAGACTGGGTGATGTGTAATGAGAAAGGACTAATTAGCAATCTTGTTGTGCGAGGCTCCTTGGGGAAGAGTGACCATAATATGATAGAATTCTTTATTAAGCTGGAGAGTGACACAGTTCATTCAGAGGCTAGGGTCCTGAACTTAAGGAAAGGTAATTTCGATGGTATGAGTCGTGAATTGGTTAGAATAGACTGGCGAATGATACTTAAAGGGTTGATGGTGGATAAGCAATGGCAAACATTGAAAGATCACATGGATGAACTTCAACAATTTTACATCCCTGTCTGGAGTAAAAACAAAACAGGGAAGGTGGCTCAATCGTGGGTAACAAGGGAAATTAGGGATAGTGTTAAATCCAAGGAAGAGTCATATAAATTGGCCAGAAAAAGCAGCAAACCTGAGGACTAGGAGAAATTTAGAATTCAGCAGAGGAGGACAAAGGGTTTAATTAGGAGGGGGAAATAGAGTATGAGAGGAAGCTTGCTGGGAACATAAAAACTGACTGCAAAAGCTTCTATAGATATGTGCCGAGAAAAAGATTAGTGAAGACAAACATAGGTCCCTTGCAGTCAGAATCAGGTGAATTTATAATGGGGAACAAAGAAATGGCAGATGAATTGAACAAATACTTTGGTTCTGTCTTCACGAAGGAAGGCACATATAACCTTCCGGAAATACTAGTGGACCGAGGGTCTAGCGAGAAGGAGGAACTGAAGGAAATCCTTATTAGTCAGGAAATTGTGTTGGAAATTGATGGGATTGAAGGCCGATAAATCCCCTGGGCCAGATAGTCTGCATCCCAGAGTACTTAAGGAAGTGGTCCAAGAAATATTGAATGCATTGGTGATCATTTTCCAACAGTCTATCAACTCTGGATCAGTTCCTCTGGACTGGAGGGTACCTAATGTAACACCACTTTTTAAAAAAGGAGGGAGAGAGAAAACGGGGAATTATAGACTGGTTAGCTTGACATCAGTAGTGGGGAAAATGTTGGAATCAATTATTAAAGATGAAATAATAGTGCTTTTGGAAAGCAGTGACAGGATCAGTCCAAGTCAGCATGGATATATGAAACGGAAATCATGCTTGCCAAAACTTCAAGAATTTTTTGAGGATGTAACTAGTAGAGTGGACAAGGGAGAACCAGTGGATGTGGTGTATTTGGACTTTCAAAAGGCTTTTGACAAGGTCCCACACAAGAGATTGGTGTGCAAATTTAAAGCACATGGTATTGGGGGTAATGTATTGATGTGGCTAGAGAACTGGTTGGCAGACAGGGAGCAGAGAGTCGGGATAAACGGGTCCTTCTCAGAATGGCAGGCAGTGACTAGTGGGGTGCCGCAGGGCTCATTGCTAGAATCCCAGCTATTTACAATATACATCAATGATTTAGATGAAGGAATTGAGTGTAATATCTCCAAGTTTGCAGATGACACTAAACTGGGTGGCAGTGTAAGCTGTGAGGAGGATGCTAAGAGGCTGCAGGGTGACTTGGACAGGTTAGGTGAGTGGGCAAATGCATGGCAGATGCAGTATAATGTGGATAAGTATGAGGTTATCCACTTTGGTGGCAAAAACACGAGGGCAGAATATTATCTGAATGGCAGCAGATTAGGAAAAGGGGAGGTGTAACGAGACCTGGGTGTCATGGTACACCAGTGATTGAAAGTTGGCATGCAGGTACAGCAGGCGGTGAAGAAGGCAAATGGCATGTTGGCCTTCATAGCTAGGGGATTTGAGTATAGGAGCTGGGAGGTCTTAATGCAGTTGTACAGGGCCTTGCTGAGTCCTCACCTGGAATATTATGTTTAGTTTTGGTCTCCTAATCTGAGAAAGGACATTCTTGCTATTGAGGGAGTGCAGCGAAGGTTCCCAGATTGATTCCAGGGATGGCAGGACTAACATATGAGGAGAGACTGGATCGACTGGGACTGTATTCACTGGAATTTAGAAGAATGAGAGGGGATCCAGAGTCTATAGACTGTTGGAAAATGATCACCAATGCATCCACTATTTCTAGGGCCACCTCCTTAAGTACTCTGGGATGCAGACTATCTGGCCCAGGGGATTTATTGGCCCATCAATTTCCCTTACACAATTTCCTGACTAATAAGAATTTCCTTCAGTTCCTCCTTCTCGCTAGACCCTCGGTCCACTAGTATTTCCGGAAGGTTATATGTGTCTTCCTTCGTGAAGACCGAACCAAAGTATTTGTTCAATTGGTCTGCCATTTCTTTGTTCCCCATTATAAATTCACCTGATTCTGACTACAAGGGACCTACGTTTGTCTTCACAAATCTTTTTCTCTGCACATATCTATAGAACCTTTTGCAGTCAGTTTTTATGTTCCCAGCAAGCTTCCTCTCATACTCGATTATCCCTCTCCTAATTAAACTTTTAATCCTCCTCTGCTGAATTCTAAAATTCTCCCAGTCCTCAGATTTGCAGCTTTTTCTGGTCAATTTATATGCCTCTTCCTTAGATTGAACAGTATCCCTGATTTCCCTTGTAAAGTAGGGTTACTAATTTTGGCAACTCTTGCAGTAACACTGTAAAAGGAATTCTTTTGATTACAGTGAATAAATTTTAATTACCTGTCCGTTCTAACCATCATCATCATTGGCAGTCCCTCAAAACGAGGATGACTTGCTCCCACATCAAAAAAGGATGAGTTCACAGATGTTTCAATGAAGGACCTAATATTCCAGGTCCTGAAGGGTGGAAGATGCTTGTGCTTGGATTTTTTTAACGTGTGGTGGCCGTTGCCACCCACCACACGGGCTTGACAGAGCTAGGTCTTGGTCCAGTGGCAAGGGTTATCCAAGATGACTGGAGACCTGCTCTGCTGCACGGGCCTAGTACGCACACATATCGCAGTGTGGGCTGGTCCGTGCTCCCCTGGGCCCTCGCCTCTTCTGGCCCCCGATCACGTCCCTCTATAATCTCTCGCCGCTCCTTCACCCCGATCTCGCCGCTCCTGCTGTTTCTGCCCACTCTCCAATCACCGACCTGGACCAATCGCCCTCCTGCACCAGCTCTCGCTGTACCTTGCAGTGGTACGCTGCCCATGGCCGCCGCTCGCCGTTCCTTTTAACTTCTAACCAGTGACCTGAAATTAGCATCATGTGCCTTCAAATTAAATTAATTTCACTTCAGTGCCCTGCTGCACTGATAAAATAAAAACAAAATCTACTGAAAATAATAGTTGCTTTACTGCAATTAATCAGCATGTAGCTGTAGAGCTTCTCTGTTGAGACATATTGAGCAATTCATTTCTTTGACTGATTGTAATGCGTGTATTATGGGACTCTGTTCCTAACCATATACAAGAGGTCTTGTGAATTTATAATACTGCAAAAACGCTTAATGAAAAACTAACAACTGCTGCAATCATTTGTTTGACAACCATGGCATTACACAGGTTCCAGGTTTGCTTATTTTTAACAGCACAGTATACAGAAGTAAATGAGAAAGTGTTGCACAATTTTCTGGGGTGTGGATAAGTGGTAATTACAGTGGAAGTGGGCAAGTTCAGAGAGGTTAATGAGGAATCCTTAGCCCCATTGGTCAAAGGCTAAACGCTTGTCACCATAGCCATATATTATAAAAGAACCACGCTGGCCTTTCCTCCTGGCTGCATATGAACCACGGCGTGGTGTAACTATCGCATCCATTTTGAATTGAATGAAGTTAGAAGCTTAAACAGACCATTAATGAAATTTCTAATGCAGCAATGAACTGCTGACTGACTTATTAATACCACTAGATTCCACTTGGAAGTATCCAGATACATTAAACCTAAGTGCTGTTGATGCCTTCGCAGCCAGTGTCCCCAGTGAAAATAGGCTGCAAGTCAGGTTCCAACAGTTGGCATATCTCTGTCACGGTGTCAGGGGGAAAATGCAGCCTTCTCAGACACTAACTACAGGAAAAATCCTGATCAGATTGCTGTGGTCTGTAGACTCTGGCATGGAAACCTGTGGGCCAGGTGTTGCCTGTGTGCTTGCTGCTGTACACTCCTGGCTTCCATCTTTTCCCCCTTCATGCCCTCATTATTCTCCTTAAAGCATAGGAAATTCATCATTTTACTATTCACAAGTCCCTTCAGACTCTCAGCAAGTTTTACAAACTGCCTTTAAATGCACAGATAGAACAGCTTCTAAGTAATGGAAGTGACTCCTAGCCACAATAGTGCTGTATGATCTTTCACCTTACTGATCTCTGGCTGCCTGTGAGTCACAGTTGGCACTGCAACCTTTATAGTGATGGTGATTTGCAGGGGCAGTAAGGGGGCAGAAATTAAGAGAAATCTTGGGAGGTACTTGGTCTTGCTCCCTTCATTGAGATGAGGTGGGACATGTTTCCAGTGGGCAGTACAAGATCACATTGGGATGACCAAAAGAAAATTGTGGGGACCATTTTTTGGAGAACCCCATATTACCCTGACAGCCTCTACACCACCTAAAAATGATTGTTTTTTTCAGGACAATCAGGACTTAATGTCTACAAGTTGCTTTCATGAGTTGTAAGTGAAACACTTGACACTGACTTTATAAGGTTTCAAGATAGTTTATAATTTTCATTCATCAAATATTAGAATCATAGGGGCCGAAATTGGTGAAGGCCAAGGCCCGCCCAAGTGTTGCCCAAAGGGCCGCCGAGAGACCGGGCGGTACTTTGCCTGGAAGATTCCTCTAAAAGAGATGGCAGTACTGCCCGCCGGCAAAATAGCGGCTTACATCTTCAATCTGGGCGGCAGCAGGCAGGAGTTCTCAATCGCAGCGGCAAAGGCTCTTGCCGACCAAGTGCCGCCGAGAATGGAGTCGGGCCCACGGACGGTGGAAGACCTGCAAATAAAAATCATGGCAAACAAAAAAAAAACACTGGAACACCTTCAGGGGGCCCCATCCATGTAAGTCACTATAAAATAAAAATTTTAAATATGGTCACTAAGCTTTTTTTCCATTCTTCATACCTACTGTCAGGGTTAGAATAGCCTCCACGCAGCGGTCCTTACCCCTGCTGGTGCCGACTCCCACCGACTCCCACCCGCACCAATCTGGCAGCTCGGCGGCGGGAGGCCACTTGCGCTACTATGCTGCCAGAGGACGTCAGCGGGCTGACGGTACTCCCCTCCTGCCCGCTCCAGCCCAAGTGGAAAATGGCAAAGAGAGGGAAACGGCAGCAACACTCGGCGGCAGTAGGCGGCAGTGGGCGGTAAGGCCACCAATATCGGGGCCATAGAATCTTACAGCACAGAAAGAGGCCATTTGGCCCATCACACCTGTGCCAGCTCTTTAAAAGAGCTGGCCAATTTAGTGCCACACCACAGCTTTTTCACCACAACCCTGCAAATTATTCCTCTTCAAGTACATGTCCAATTGCTTTTTAAAATTTGCTGTGGAATCTGATTCCACCATCCGTTCAGGTACTGTGTTCCAGATCTTACTAACCCTTTGTGTGAAAAAATGTCTCCTTATTTCCCCTCTTGTTCTTTTGTCAATTATTTTAAATCTGTGACCTCTTGCCAGAGGAAATAATTTCTCCGTACCTGCTCCATCAAAACCCCTCATAATTTTGAATATCTCTGTTAGGTCTCCCCTTAATCTTCTCTGCTCTAAATCCTCCAATCTCTCCTCATAACTGAACTCCCTCATCCCTGGTATCATCCTGGTAAACCTCCTCTGTACCCTCTCCCGGGTCTTGACATCCTTCCTAAAGTGTGGTGCCCAGAATTATACACAATACTCCAGCTGAGGCCTAACCAGTGATTTTTAAAGGTTTAGCACGACTTCCTTGTTTTTGTATTCAGTGTCCCTATTTACAAAGCCAATTATCCTATACATTTTCTTCACTGCCTTCTCAACTTGCCCTGCTATCTTCAAAGATTTGTGAATATGCATCCCCAGGTCCCTCTGTTCTTACACCCCACTCAAAATAGTACCATTTAGATTATTTATCTCAATGTTGTTTCTCCCAAAGTGCATCATTTCACACTTATCCACATTAAATTGTATGTGCCAAGTGTCTGCCCATTTCATCAGTCTGTCGTTAACCTCCTAACGTCTGCTACTATCCTGTTCATTATTTATTACATTGCCAAGTTTTGTATTGTCAGCAAACTTCTAAATTGTACTCCCTTTCTACAAGTCCAGGTTATTTATATAGAACAAAAAAAGCAATGGTCCTATTACTAACCCCTGGGGGGCCCCACTACATACTTCTCAACAGTTAAAAAAACAACCTTTCACCACTACTCTCGTCTTTCTAATCCTTAGCCAATTTCATACTCAAGTTACCACTGTCCCTTTAATACTGTCTGCTTCTATTTTCCAAATAAGTCTGTTATGAAGTACTTTATCAATTGCCTTTCAAAAGTCCATATATGCAACATCTACCGCACTACCTTCATCAACCCTCTCTGTTAACACATCAAAGAACTCAGTCAGGTTAGTCAGACATGATTTCCCTTTAACAAATCCGTACTGGCTGTCCTGTATTAACCTATGCTTCTCCAAGTAATTATTCATTTTGTTGTTGACGATGGTCTCCAGTAGTTTTCCCACCACTGATGTTAGACTAATTGGCCTGTAGTTACCAGGTTTATCCCTCTCCCTTTTTTTTTGAACAGGGGTGTAACATTTGCAATCCTCCAGTCCTCTTGCACCATTTAAATATATACGAGGAGGATTTAAATATTGTGGTCAGAGCTACTGCTATCTCCAGCAACCTAGTATGCATTCCATCTAGACCGGCTGAGTTGTTAACTTTGAATGATGCCATCCTATTTAGCACCTCCTTTCTATCTATTTTTATCCGATCCAGTTTCTCTGCTTTCCCCCCTCCTCTACCCTGACATTAACTTCATTCTCTTCTTTTGTGAAGACAGATGCAATGTAATAATTCAGTACGTCAGTCATGCCCTCTGCCTCGGCAAGATTTATTTTTTTGTCTCTAATTGGCCCCACCTTTTCTTTAACCATATGTTCTGCCTGGTTTTCGGCTGTATATTGTACTTGCCATTTGTCATAAACCTCCTTTTTCTTTTTTTTTTATCTTTATTTCCTTTGTCATCCAGGGAGCTCTAGCTTTGGAAGTCCCATCTTTTCTCCTTGTGGGAATATGCTTGGTTTGTACCTGAACTATCTCCACACTGATGGCCTGCCATTGCTCATTTACTGTTTTTCTGGCCAATCTTTTTTTTACAGCCAATCTGTGCTAGAAACCTTCTCAAATCACTGAAATTGGCTCTCTTCCAGTTAGTATTTTCACCTTTTCATCAATGATTCTCCTCAATTTCAATGAATAATTCACAAAGCAGAGTTGAACTAATGTGCAGAACCAGAGGATTCTTTTTACCATCTGGTATTTATTTAAACTCAAATTGTAATCTTGATAAATGCTTTTTTAATTTTCTGCTAAAATCCAGCTTTTAGTGTTATAAAGAGAATGTCCTGTGTATCTGGGCTATTAAGCACCAGCTGAACATTACAATGATGTTCTGCGTTTATGGGATGAACACTTTGCAACTGTATTTATATTGTCACTCAATCTACTGAATAATTCTGCTATCTGCAAGAAAAAAAGACACTTGCAGATAATGAGTAATCTTCAAACCAACTGCTTATTAATAATGTGCATATTCGATGCATTAGAGGCATAAGTGACCAACAGGACAGCAGTTTTTGTTATAAGTGGGTCCGGTATTTAAAATCAAGTAGAAACCACCAGAACTGTTGCCCAAAACCTTTGGCAATTTTATTACTTTTAGGGAAACCTTTCCTGTGTAATGCCAGATATTTCACAAAGGGTAGCATTAATGGAGACCTAAGGAGAAATGTAGTGTCAGTGGGTAAAGACCTGTGGAAGAGAAGAAAAAAAAGAAAGAACATTCCGGCCACAATTTGTTATTTTTGAACCTCCCGAGGGCTTCTACAGAGGCCGATTACAAGTTTCTCAGCATTCCGTACAACCGGCCATGGAGTATTGGATATGTGAGGTGGCCTTTCAGCAGTTAATGCGGTGTAGATCCGCTCATTTTAAAAAAGAATAAAAGAATAAATATACACATGCTGCAACCACAGAAGTATCACCTATGGAACACAACCTGATAGGGTTGAATAATAGAGTATAATATTGGCCAGAATTTTGCAGTGGGTTTGTCAGTGTACTCTGAGGGATTACGCATGCACTAAAGCCCGAACTTGCAGTTTATCAACGTACGCTTTGACAGGCCATCCGCTCGGACACCAAAAACCTAATTGCCAGCGCAGAGTTGGGCTAATTGCCCACAAACTGTCCAGTAATTACTGACGGAAATTTTACGACTAGTGGAAACAGGCTCAGGGCCCGTTTCCACAGCGTAGGGGGATAACCGAAATTAAAATAATGCTTTTTTATTTGAATTAAATGACTTAAAAGTTTTATGAGAAGCAATCCGAGTTTATGTTAAAGCTGCAGGTTTTAAAAAAAATAATGTTTACTTTTCAAAACTTTCTACACAGTGCACAGTATTTGTTTAGAAGTGGGAATTGTGAGCAATGAATTTGATTCCCACGATAAAAGCGAAAGCTGTAATACATTTTAATGGCTGTAGTAATGAAGTAATGTAGCCATTTAAATGAATGAATCACAGCCTGTTTCCTGACTGGAGGACCAGGCCCAGGTGATCCCAGGTACGCTTCCGCGCACGCTGCGTCCCTGGGATCCGTGGGCCATTCCGCTGCCCTCCTGCTCGCGGCGTCAGAGCGCAGGTTTACACAGGACGGCCCCCTGGTAGGTGTGTATTCTTTTCGCAGGTAGTGGCGTACTCCAGAGGTACGCCACTGACCGCAATTTTTGGCTCATTAGATAACTTTCAGTTTTGCTACATTATTTAGAGGGCTAAGTAACTTTTTCTTAATGAAAGAAAAGAAACCAAAAAGCTTACCATTTTATATCACACCTTATGTTTTCAGAAGCAACTTGTTGTGTATCTGTAAAGCATGCACTCCATGTTCCGCCACCAGGGAGCTCATCCCCTGAAGTCCCAAGGGATCCCAACATCCCTTGGGAGAACTGTATATAAGCCGGCCCCAAAGGCCTGTTCCTCACTCTGGAGTGTCTTATTAAAGACTGAGGTCACTGTTACTTTAACTTCCCTGTGTGCAGCCTCATCTGTGTTAGGAACACAATAACTGGGGACGAGAATACGAATCCAACGCAAAGATGCAGCAAATTGTGGGCATCCTGGAAAAGTTCTCGGAGGGTGAGAACTGGGAAGCCTATGTCAAATGGCTAGACCAGTACTTTGTAGCCAACGAGCTGGACGGAGAAGGAAGTGCTGCAAAAAGGAGAGCGGTCCTCCTCACAGTCTGCAGGGCACCGACCTAAAGCCTCATGAAGAATCTTCTGGCTCCGGTAAAACCCACAGATAAGTCATATGAGGAGCTGTGTACACTGGTTCAGGAGCATCTTAACCTGAGGGAGAGCGTGCTGATGGCGAGGTATCGGTTCTACATGTGCCAACGATCTGAAGGTCAGGAAGTGGTGAGCTACGTCGCCGAGCTAAGGCGACTTGTAGGACAATGTGAGTTTGATGGCTACCTGGAGCAAATGCTCAGAGACTTTTTTGTACTGGGCATTGGCCACGAGACCATCCTGTGAAAACTTTTGACTGTAGAGACACCGACCCTCAGTAAGGCCATTGCGATAGCATAGGCGTTTAAGTCCACCAGTGATAACACCAAACAAATCTCTCAGCACACAAGTGCTAGCAATGTTCATAAATTAACTAGAACTGTGTTTGCGAGCAGAAATGTACAGGGCAGAAACCACGAATCTGCAACTGCCAGCAGGCCTCAGGTGACCCAGATAACTCAGACTCCCCAACAAAGGATGAATGCAAGGCAATTGTTGGCATTGTGGAGGCTTCCATTCAGCCTGTTCATGCTGCTTCAAAGGGTGTGTTTGCAAGAGCTGTGGAACAATGGGGCACCTCCAACGAGCTTACAAACGAGCTGCAAGCTCTGCAAAACCTGCAAACCACCACGTGGCAGAGGAAGATTGGTCCATGATGGATCAAAGCAATTTCGAGCCTCAGAGAGAGGAGGCAGATGCTGAAGTACACGGGGTGCACACATTTTCATTGAAATGTCCACCTATAATGCTAAACGTAAAATTGAATGGCTTACCCGTAGCCATGGAACTGGACACTGGCGCTAGCCAATCCATCGTAAGTAAAAAGATGTTTGAGAGACTGTGGTGCAACAAGGCATTCAGACGAGCCCTGAGCCCCATCCACACGAAACTGAGAACGTACACCAAAGAGCTTATCACTGTCCTGGGCAGCGCCATAGTCAAGGTCACCTACGGGGACACGGTGCATGAACTGCCACTCTGGATTGTCCCGGGCGATGGCCCCACACTGCTTGGAAGAAGCTGGCTGGGCAAAATCCGCTGGAACTGGGATGACATCCGAGCGCTATCACATGTCGATGAGGCCTCATGTACCCAGGTTCTTAACAAATTTCCTTCCCTTTTTGAGCCAGGCATTGGAAACATTTCCGGGGTGAAGGTGCGGATCCACTTGGTCCCAGAGGCATGACCCATTCACCACAAGGCTAGAGCGGTATGTCACATGATGACGGAGAAAGTGGAAATTGAGCTGGACAGGCTGCAACGTGAGGGCATCATCTCCCCAGTGGAATTCAGTGAGTGGGCCAGCCCGATTGTTCCAGTGCTCAAAAGTGATGGCACGATCAGGATTTGCAGCGATTATAAAGTAACTATTAATCGTTTCTCGCTACAAGACCAATACCTGCTACCTAAGGCAGATGACCTAATTGCGACGCTGGCAGGAGGCAAGATGTTCACCAAGCTCGACCTGACTTCGGCCTACTTAATGCAGGAGCTGGAGGAGCCTTTGAAGGGCCCCACCTGCATCAACACGCACAAGGGACTGTTCATCGACAACAGATGCCCGTTTGGAATTCGGTCGGCTGCAGCGGTCTTCCAGAGAAACATGGAGAGCTTACTCAAGTCGGTACCACACACGGTGGTCTTTCAAGACGACATATTGGTCACGGGTCGGGACATTGCCGAGCACCTACAAAACTTGGAGGAGGTCCTCCAGTGACTGGATCGTGTAGGGCTGCAGCTGAAGAGGTCGAAATGCGTCTTCATGGCAACAGAAGTGGAGTTTTTGGGGAGAAAGTTCGCGGCGGACGGCATTCGGCCCACAGACGCCAAGACAGAGGCTATCAGGAACGCATCTAGGCCACAGAACATCACGGAGCTGTGGTCGTTCCTGGGACTCCTCAACTATTTTGGTAACATCCTACCGGGGTTAAGCACCCTCTTAGAGCCCCTACATGTGTTATTGCGCAAAGGTGAGAACTGGGTATGGGGAAAAAAACAAGTAATTGCTTTTGAGAAAGCCAGAAACATTTTATGCTCCAACAAGCTGCTTGAATTGTATAACCCGTGTAAAAGACTTGTGCTAGCATGTGACGCGTCATCGTATGGAGTCGGGTGTGTACTACAACAAGCTAACGTTGCGGGGAAGTTGCAACCTGTCGCCTATGCTACCAGGAACTTGTCTAAGGCTGAGAGGACCTACAGTATGAATGAGAAAGAGGCATTAGCGTGTGTGTTCGGGGTAAAAAAAATGCATCAATACCTGTTTGGCCTCAAATTTGAGCTGGAAACCGATCACAAGCCCCTCACATCTCTGTTCGCTGAAAACAAGGGGATAAATACTAATGCCTCAGCCCACATACAAAGGTGGGCATTCGCGTTATCAGCGTATAACTATACCATCCGCCACAGGCCAAGCACCGAGAACTGTGCGGATGCTCTCAGTCGGCTACCATTGCCCACCACGGGGGTGGAAATGGCGCAGCCTGCAAACCTGTTGATGGTGGCGCAGCCCGCAGACTTGTTGATGGCCATGGAAGCGTTTGAAAATTATAAATTACCTGTCACGGCCCGCCAGATTAAGACTTGGACCAGCCAAGATCCTCTGCTGTCCCGAGTAAAAAACTGTGTACTGCATGGGAGCTGGGCCAGCATCCCCGTTGAAATGCAAGAGCTAATCAAGCTGTTCCAGTGGCGAAAAGATGAGCTGTCCATTCAGGCAGACTGCCTGTTGTGGGGTAACTGCATAGTGCTACCCAAAAAGGGCAGGGAAATGTTCATCTCGGATCTCCACAGCACACACCCGGGTATAGTAATGATGAAAGCGATAGCCAGATCCCACATGTGGTGGCCCGGTATCGACTCTGACTTAGAGTCCTGTGTACGGCAATGCTCAGTTTAGCAACGCGCCCAGAGAGGCACCACTAAGTTTGTGGTCCTGGCCCTCCAGACCATGGTTGAGGATCGATGTCAACTATGCGGGCCCGTTTCTCAGTAAAATGTTCCTGGTGGTGGTGGATGCTTTTTCAAAATGGATTGAATGTGAAATAATGTCGGGAAGCACCGCCACCGCCACCATTGAAAGCCTAAGGGCCATGTTTGCCACCCACGGCCTGCCTGACATACTGGTCAGTGACAACGGGCCATGTTTCACCAGTGCTGAATTTAAAGAATTCATGACCCGCAATGGGATCAAACATGTCACCTCGGCCCCGTTTAAACCAGCCTCCAATGGGCAGGCAGAGCGATCAGTACAAACCATCAAACTGAGCCTTAAATGAGTCACAGAAAGCTCACTCCAAACCCGCCTGTCCCGAGTACTGCTCAGCTACCGCACGAGACCCCACTCACTCACAGGGGTGCCCCCGGCTGAGCTACTCATGAAAAGGACACTTGAAACCAGACTCTCGCTGGTTCACCCCAACCTGCATGATCAGGTAGAGAGCAGGCGGCAGCAATAAAATGTAAACGATGGTCGGGCCACTGTGTCATGGGAAATTGATCTGAGTGACCCTGTGTATGTGCTAAACTATGGAGATGGTCCCAAGTGGATCGCTGGCACGGTGATAACTAAAAAAGGGAATAGGGTGTTTGTAGTCAAACTAGACAATGGACAAATTTGCAGAAAGCACCTGGACCAAACGAGTCTGCGGTTCACAGACTGCCCTGAACAACCTGCAGCAGACGCTACCTTTTTCGAGCCCACAACACACACCCAAAGGATCAACGACACCACGCCGGACCAGGAAATTGAACCCATCACACCCAACATCCCAGCAAGGCCCGGCTCACTTAGCAGCCCTGCAGGGTCAACAACATGCCAGCCCAGCGAGGGCCCAGCCAACACACCAGAACAGACATTTGTACCGATGCGGTCCACCAAGGAAAGAAAGGCTCCCGACCGCCTCACCTTATAAATAGTTTTCACTTTGACTTTGGTGGGGGAGTGATGTTGTGTATCTGTAAAGCATGCACTCCCATGTTCCGCCACCAGGGAGCTCATCCCCTGAAGTCCCAAGGGATCCCAGCATCCTTTTGGAGAACTGTATATAATCCGGCCCCTAAGGCCTGTTCCTCACTCTGGAGTGTCTTATTAAAGACTGAGGTCACTGTTACTTTAACTTCCCTGTGTGCAGCCTCATCTGTGTTAGGAACACAATACAACTCAAAAGTGATCAACATACAGTGACATTTAGAAGTGGAGGCACTGTTATGTAGACAAATATGACAGCTAATTTGTACACCAAAAACAGCAATTGGATAAATGACCAATTAGTCTCTTTTTGCTGATGTTTGAAGGAGGAATGTTCGCAAGGACACTGGGAGAATTCCCTGCTCTTTGTTAATTGTGCCGTGAGACTGCTGCGTGTCCACCCAAGGAACAGGAGTAACAAAAACTTTCATTTATAGAACACCTTTAAAGTAGAAAAATGTCCCAAGGGTAAATAAGGGGGAATCAGTGGATGTAGTATATTTAGATTTTTAGAAGACATTTGATAAGGTGCCACACAAGAGGGTGTTACACAAGGCAATGGCTCATGGGATTCAGGGTAATATACTAGCATGGATTGAGGATTGGTTAACAATGGAAAACAGAGAGTAGGAATAAACAGGTCATTTTTGGAATGGTAGGGTGTAACTAACCGCAAGGATCGGTGCTTGGGCCTCAGCTATTTAGCCTCTAATGCAAGGGGATTGGAGTATTAGAGTAAGGAAGTCTTGCTGCCATTGTGTACGTCTTTGCTAAAACTACACCTGGAGTACTGTACAGTTTTGGTCTCTTTACCTAAGGGAGGATATACTTGATTTAAAGAAAGTACAACAAAGCTTCACTAGATTGATTTCTGGGATGAGAGGGCTGTCCTATGAGGAGAGATTGAGTAGAATGGGCCTATAATCTCTGGAGTTTAGAAGAATGAAAGTGATCTCATTGAAAGGTATAAAATTCTTCGAGGGCTTGACTGGGTAGATGCTGTTTCTTCTGGTTGGAGAGTCCAGAACTAGGGATCATAGTGTCAGGATAAGGGGTCAATTATTTAGGACCGAGATGAGGAGAAATGTCATCACTCAGAGGGTTGTGAATCTTTGGAATTCTCTAGCCCAGAAGGCTGTGGATTCTCAGACGTTGAGTATATTCAAGACTGAGATCGACAGATTTCTAGGCGCTAAGGGAATCAAGAGATTTGGGGATTGGAAAGTGGAGTTGATGTAAAAGTACAGCCATGATCTTATTGAATCGCAGAGCAGGCTCGAGGGGCTGTATGGCCTACTCCTGCTCCTATTTCTGAGTAACAAGTGAGAAGGTGACTATGGGCTCAATTTTGGCCGAGCCCATTTTTCGGTGCATTTACTGGAGTTGCACCGCTTATTTACGTTCCCAGGTGCGCCGAAAAAGAATGTTGGAACTTTGCCCGCTGTCTGGCCTCTTCACTGCAGTCGCGCAGCGTGGCCAGTCGTTCTGCGCTGGAAAATGTGCCAGGACGTCTGCACATGCGCAGTGGTGATTCGTGATGTCTGCGCATGCGCAGTAGCGCTGCGAGTCTGCAACAACAGTCCCAATTGATGTTATTTTGGTGGAGCCACCCTTCGAAGAATACTACAGACAAACTGGGGTAACAGCCATTGAGAAGTGCTGGACGTGGAATGATGTGAGTTGTGTAGATTTGCTTACAGTACATCATTTTCTTTTGTTATGATGAACATTCTACAAAATGTTATATTTTCTCTGTAAATGTTTGCCCTGTACCTGCCATCATTTTTTAAAAAAGACTAAGATGAGGAGTATTATATTCTCAGCTATTAACTTGCAATTAATTAATTGTAGATAAAATAATTTCAAAGTATTAAGATACAGGTGGCCAAGTGGCTCCTGCCTGCCACTGATTTCTCAGAGATCGATCACACCGGGAGGCCACTTGGCCAGGGCTAGGGGCAGGCAGGAGAACTGATAGTGCTCCTGCCTGCTGGTAATTTCTATCAGTTCACCTGCCCGCCCCTAGCCCTGGTCGAGTGGCCTCCCGCACTGGCCCGCTGCCTTCCTGTGCCGAGTTTGAAGATGAAGGTAAGACTTAAATTTTTTATTTCTTATTGAATTGTTAGTACTTTTTGTTTGCAAACATTGCCAAGGGTAAGGCTTGGGGTTGGTTTAGGTGCAGGTCCTCTCCGCTTCCCACCCCTATCCCAGGCCGAATTGCCTCCGATATACCTACCTACGTCGATTTCTTTAACTCTCCGCAAGGGTTTTCTGAAGTGGCCACATACACTGACCTAAGTAGAAATGGAGTAACTATTAGCTGGCCAAAGTTGCTTAAATAGGTGGCTGATAACGCCCACTTTTGAGAAAAAAAAACTAACCTAAAAAAATCGTAACTAACTGAGTTACGCTGATGCAAATTGATTGGGGAAACTTGGGATTTTTAAGTTACGCCAGAAAAATCAGATTACTCCAAAAAAACGGAGCAACTTCTGGCCAAAATTGAGCCCCAAATTTCGAATCATGCCGTTGCTGGAGCAATAAAAAAAACCGAATCCCACAGCCTCTTGTCTCCCAATAGCCCTGCACCTTCTGCCTCAAAAGTCACCAACACCTTCGGTCTTCACAGTGGAAGACACAAAAACCATGCCAAAGATTGCTGGTCACGGGAATGTGGGAAGGGAGGACCTTGAGACAATCACTATCACGAAGGAGGTAGTGCTGGACAGGCGAATGGGACTCAAGGTAGACAAGTCCCCTGGTCCTGATGAAATGCATCCCAGGGTATTAAAAGAGATGGCGGAAGTTATAGCAGATGCATTCGTTATAATCTACCAACATTCTCTGGACTCTGGGGAGGTACCAGTGGATTGGAAAGCAGCTAATGTAACGCCTCTGTTGAAAAAAGGGGGCAGACAAAAGGCAGGTAACTATAGGCCGGTTAGTTTAACATCTGTAGTGGGGAAAATGCTTGAAGCTATCATTAAGGAAGAAATAGCGGGACATCTAGATAGAAATAGTGCAATCAAGCAGACGCAACATGGATTCATGAAGGGGAAATCATGTTTAACTAATTTACTGGAATTCTTTGTGAGGATATAACGAGCATGGTGGATAGAGGTGTACCGATGGATGTGGTGTATTTAGATTTCCAAAAGGCATTCGATAAGGTGGCACACAAAAGGTTACTGCAGAAGATAGAGGTACACGGAGTCAGAGGAAATGTATTAGCATGGATCGAGAATTGGCTGGCTAACAGAAAGCAGAGAGTTGGGATAAATGGGTCCTTTTCGGGTTGGAAATCGGTGGTTAGTGGTGTGCCACAGGAATCGGTGCTGGGACCACAACTGTTTACAATATACATAGATGACCTGGAAGAGGGGACAGAGTGTAGTGTAACAAAATTTGCAGATGACACAAAGATTAGTGGGAAAGCGGGTTGTGTAGAGAACACAGAGAGGCTGCAAAGAGATTTAGATAGATTAAGCGAATGGGCTAAGGTCTGGCAGATGGAATACAATGTCGGAAAATGTGAGGTCATCCACCTTGGAAAAAAAAACAGTAAAAGGGAATATTATTTGAATGGGGAGAAATTACAACATGCTGCGGTGCAGAGGGACCTGGGGGTCCTTGTGCATGAATCCCACAAAGTTAGTTTGCAGGTGCAGCAGGTAATCAGGAAGGCGAATGGAATGTTGGCCTTCATTGCGAGAGTGATGGGGTACAAAAGCAGGGAGGTCCTGCTGCAACTGTACAGGGTATTGGTGAGGCTGCACCTGGAGTACTGCGTGAAATTTTGGTCACCTTACTTAAGGAAGGATATATTAGCCTTGGAGGGAATACAGAGACGATTCACTAGGCTGATTCCGGAGATGAGGGGGTTACCTTATGATGATAGATTGAGTAGACTGGGTCTTTACTCTTGGAGTTCAGAAGGATGAGGGGTGATCTTATAGAGACATTTAAAATAATGAAAGGGATAGACAAGATAGAGGCAGAGAGGTTGTTTCCACTGGTCGGGGAGACTAGAACTAGGGGGCACAGCCTCAAAATACGGGGGAGCCAATTTAAAACCGAGTTGAGAAGGAATTTCTTCTCCCAGAGGGTTGTGAATCTGTGGAATTCTCTGCCCATGGAAGCAGTTGAGGCTAGCTCATTGAATGTATTCAAATCACAGATAGATAGATTTTTAACCAATAGGGGAATTAAGGGTTATGGGGAGCGGGCGGGTAAATGGAGCTGAGTCCACGGCCAGATCAGCCATGACCTTTTTGAATGGCGGAGCAGGCTCGAGGGGCTAGATGGCCTACTTCTGTTCCTAATTCTTATGTTCTTATGTTCTTATGTACCCCAGCCAGAGGAAATAGTCTTTCCCTATTCATCCGATCAAAATCTTTAATAAGTTTAACAATTACTGCTCAATCTCCACTTGGCCTTTTTTGTTGCAGCGAAAATAATCTCAACGTTGCAAATATTTGCACAAAGTGTGAAGCTAGTCAAATACTAGAGGAAATCAATTCCTGCACCTCAACACACATCAGATGAAGGACAAAAAGCAAAAGGATTGCTTAGGAATGGTCTGTCAACCAAATTACTGAAAGCTAGACTTACAGCATAGACAGAGAAAGAATAAGTTGTCCACCTGATTGAGAAGGAAGGCAGCCATGCGGCCTTTTATCAACGTCACTGATGCACCAGCAAATTACACCAGGGAAAGAAAATCCTATATTTCATACAATGGAGCAAACCATTAGATGGCAAAACACTGTAGTGGAACAATGCGGCCCACCAAACTGCCTTGATGGCCATCATTTCTTTTTTTCTTTTTCATTCAGTTTGAAGATCAAAATAATTCTTCCCATCTTTGAGGTTCCTGACACGTGCACTAGCCTCAAAGCTGCACATGGCACTGGGCCTATTCAAAGGTACATTTAATAAGACTTGGGCCAGAGATGTATAAGGAAACACAAAGGATTGTATGAAATTGCAAGATTGGAAAATTACAGAGTCTGTCTAATACCCTTAACAAGAAGTGACTGGTACATTGATGTACGGATTACTGCTTTACACTCGAGGATACCCTGACGCATTAAAGAGTAAAGGCTGCTCATCTTCGCCTACTAAATTTTTCATTTTCTAATTTAGACTGCTGGGACAGTTCTGCAAGGACATAAACAGAAATAATCAGACTCTGTGCATAAAACTCATAAACAAAAGTGCTGTACACTGAAAAGAAGAGTGTCTTCATAGAAACATAGAAACATAGAAAATAGGTGCAGGAGTAGGCCATTCAGCCCTTCTAGCCTGCACCGCCATTCAATGAGTTCATGGCTGAACATTCAACTTCAGTACCCCATTCCTGCTTTCTCGCCATACCCCTTGATCCCCCTAGTAGTAAGGACCTCATCTAACTCCTTTTTGAATATATTTAGTGAATTGGCCTCAACAACTTTCTGTGGTAGAGAATTCCACAGGTTCACCACTCTCTGGGTGAAGAAGTTCCTCTGCATCTCGGTCCTAAATGGCTTACCCCTTATCCTTAGACTGTGACCTCTGGTTCTGGACTTCCCCAACATTGGGAACATTCTTCCTGCATCTAACCTGTCTAACCCCGTCAGAATTTTAAATGTTTCTATGAGGTCCCCTCTCATTCTTCTGAACTCCAGTGAATACAAGCCCAGTTGATCCAGTCTTTCTTGATAGGTCAGTCCCGCCATCCCGGGAATCAGTCTGGTGAAAAAAAGATGTACTGTGTATCTTTTTCTCAAGGTAATGTAATTTGTACTTGCATGATGAGGTATCGCAAGCATCAGGACACAATAATGTAAATGATATCGAAAACAAGCAACAAAAAAAATAGTTGTCAAACATTGAATCTATTTTTATACACTGATGCTCGTTTTGTACACATTCTGGGAGATAGTGAGGCAGTTCATAAAAGCAGGCTCCAATTCCTCAAGAATGGCCTGCAGCTTGTTTCTGTTCCTTTGTTAGCTGGATCAATTATGGCACCTGTCAAAGCCTCACTAAGAGCAGCACCCCTCACTCCTCCATCCTTTGCTCTCGTCAACCATCTTTTCCAGCATGTTCTTTAAGGCTTAACTTCACCAACTGCCTTCGCAACCCAGCAACTGGTGGATCAACAATTGCCCCCCAACTCCATATTTTGCTCAAATGTCCACTTGTGAATCAGACAGCTGACATCCTAAACTGACAGAAAATGTCTGTTGGGTGTCTGTTAGGTGTCGACTCTCTCTGATTGTAGTAAAGTTTTCGAAAACTGTTCCTTTCCATCAGTATGGGGGAAAGAGTTCAATACTGTTCAATGGTCTTCTAGTGTCAGGAAAAGCTGCTTATTAATGTCTCATCATGAAGAATTCAGCTTCATTTTAGAGATAGATTTGACTATTCCAATGCACTCCTGGCCGGCCTCCCATCTTCCACCCCCCCCCCCCCATAAACTTAAGGTCATCCAAAACTCTGCTGCCCATATTCTAACTCGCATAAAGGCCTGTTCTCCCATCACCCATGTGCTCGCTGATCTACATTGGCTCCCGGTTAAGCAATGCCCCAATTTTAAAATTCTCATCCTTGTTTTCAAAGCCCTCCATGGCTTCTCGCTTTCTATCTAACATCTTCCAACCCGACAGCCCTCTGAGATAACTGTGCTGCACTTGCCTGAGACCTGTGCTTATATACCTGTCTCTTGTCAGTGCACCCCCGATGGTAAGGTATGCTGGTGGTTACAGGTCATATCTTATTACAGTCATGTATAGCATGTTGGGATACAGTTATATATAATAATGTAAGATACATGACATCACCCTCCCCCAAGGTCTTATTGTCTTTATAAGTTCAGTCTCTCAGGTGGTCTACGCTCTCACATGGAGCGTCTGAGTTGTGGTTCAGTTGTTTGCCTTGGTGTCTGTTTTTCTTTGGGTGTGGTTGCTGGTATCTCGCCTGGGCTGTCTGTTTCGATTGGTGTGATTGTTGTTGACTCGCCTGGGCTGTCTATTGGGATTGCCCTTTCCTCAGGTTGGTCCCTCTGTCTGTCCACCAGGTGTGGTGCGAGTTCCACATTGTAGTCTGCCTCTGGTTCCGCAGTGCTGTTGGTAAATCTGCTTTTGACTTGGTCTACATGTCTCCGGCAGATTTTGCCATTGTCCATTTGTACTACCAGTAGCCTGTTTCCTTCCTTGCCCGTTACTGTCCCTGCAAGCTATTTGGGACCCCTGCCATAGTTTAGTACAAACACTTTGTCCCCTATCTCATTCCATCTCCCCCTCGAATTTTTGTTATGGTACTCAGTCAGCTTACGGCGCTTTGCCTCAACGCTTTCGTGCATGTCTGGGAGGATTAATGAGAGCCTTGTTTTTAAAGTCCTTTTGATCAACAGTTGCATGGGGGGGATCCCAGTCAGTGAGTGCGGACGAGATCTGTATGCCAACAGCAGTCGCGACAGGCGACCCTGCAGCATGGGACCTTGGATTTTAAGCATGCCTTGTTTAATGATTTGCACTGCTCTCTCTGCCTGGCCGTTGGAGGCTGGCTTGAACGGTGCCGTCTTGACGTGATTTATGCCGTGGTCAATTATAAAGTCTTGGAATTCTGCGCTGGTGAAGCACGGACCATTGCCACTGACTAATATGTCAGGGATTCCGTGCTTTGCAAACATGGTTGCGAGGCTCTACAGTGGTGGAGGTTGTGCTCGAGTTTAAAATGGTGCATTCGATCCACTTTGAAAATGCATCTACAACTACGAGGAACATTTTGCCCATGAATGGGCCCGCATAGTCTACGTGCACCCGCGACCACGGTTTGGTAGACCAGGGCCAGGGGCTCAGTGGAGCCTCCCTGGGGGCATTGCTGAGTTGGGCACAAATGGTGCACCTTCGGATGCAGAGCTCCAAGTCCGCGTCAATACCAGGCCACCAGACGTGGGATCTGGCTATGGCCTTCATGAGAACGATCCCCGGGTGCTCGCAATGAAGCTCCCGGACAAATGCCTCTCTGCCTCGCAGAGGCATGACTACTCGGCTGCCCCACGTCAGGCAGTCTGCTTGTAGTGATAGCCCATGCATGCGCCTGTGAAAGGGTTTTAATTCCTCGGGGAAGGCATCGCGAGCCTCTGCCCAGTCACCGGTTAGGACACATCTTTTTACTAAGGATAACGTGGGGTCATTGGCTGTCCAGGCTCTGATTTGGCGAGTCGTCATGAGCGAACCTGTGGACTCAAAGGCATTGATTGCCATGGCTATCTCACAGTCCTGTTCGTCAGACCCTTCCGTGGTCACCAGGTGTAGCCTGCTGAGCGCGTCGGCACAGTTGTCTGTGCCTGGTCTGTGCCTTATGGTATAGTCGTAGGATGCCAGCATGAGTGCCCACCATTGAACTCGCGCCGAGACGTTGGCGTTTATTGCCTTGCTCTCGGATAGGAGGGACGTGAGGGGCTTGTGGTCGGTGTCGAACGCGAACTTGGCCCCGAAAAGGTATTGATGCATCTTTTTGACACTGTACACGCACGCGAGCGCCTCCTTCTCTACCATTCCGTACCTGCGCTCTGCCCGCGAAAGCGACCTTGAGGCATAAGCTATGGGTTGTAATTTGCCCGCACTATTGACATGTTGCAAAACGCACCCGACCCCATACGCTGACGCATCGCATGTGAGAACTAGCTTTTTATCTGGGTCAAAGAAAGTCAAAACACTGTTGGAACACAGAAGGTTGCGTGCCTTATTGAAGGCGCGTTCCTGGGCATCCCCCCAAAACCAATCACACCCCTTCCTGAGTAGCACGTGGAGAGGCTCCAGCAGCGTGCTTAAGTTCTGCATAAAGTTCCCAAAGTAATTGAGTAGCCCAAGAAAGGCGCGCAGTTCTGAGACATTCCGGGGCCTGGGTGCCAGGCGAATGGCTTCTGTTTTGGACTTCGTTGGGCGGATTCCATCAGCGGCAATCCTTCTGCCCAAAAATTCAACCTCGGGTGTGAGAAACAGGCACTTGGTTTCTTGACTCGTAGGCCTACCCGATCCAACCGCTTTAGTACTTCCTCCAAATTACGGAGATGGGAGTCGGTGTCCGTGCCCGTGATAAGTATGTCATCTTGAAATACAACCGTCCCCGTGATGGACTTGAGCAGACTCTCCATGTTGCGCTGGAATATGACAGCTGCCGACCTGATGCCGAATGGGCATCGATTGTACATGAAAAAGCCTCAATGTGTGTTGATGGTGGTGAGTAGCTTGGATTCCTCGGTCAATTCTTGCGTCATATATGCAGATGTGAGGTCTAATTTTGAAAAAAGTTTATCTCCAGCCAATGTGGCAAATAAGTCCTCCGCTCAGGGCAGCGGGTACTGGTCCAGTAGGAAAACTCTGTTTATGGTAGATTTGTCGTCCCCACAGATTCGTATGGATCCATCAGGCTTCATGACTGGGACGATGGGACTTGCCCAGTCGCTAAATTCCACAGGTGATATAATGCCTTCCCGCAGAAGCCTGTCTAGTTCGTGTTCAATCTTTTCCCTCATCACATAGGGTACAGCTCTGGCCTTGTGATGGACCGGTCTAGCATCCTGTGTGATGTAGATTTTGACTTTGGCCCCTTTGAAAGTGCCCACACCTGGCTGAAAGAGATGTTCAAATCGCTTTATAACTGTTGAGCAAGAGATCCGTTCCTCTAATGACATGGCATGGACATCATCCCATTTCCAGTTTAGTTTTTCCAGCCAGCTTCTCCCCAGCAGTGCTGGGGGATCTCCGGGGACAATCCACAGAGGAAGTCGGTTCACTGTCCCTTTGTTTGTGACAGAGAGCATGTCGCTGCCGAGGACTGGTACGATTTCTTTGGTATAGGTTCTTAGTTTGGTGTCGACCCTTGTGAGTTTTGGTCTGTCTCTTTTATGCGGCCACAGTTGTTCAAATTGTTGAGCGCCCATGAGAGATTGACTCGCTCCTATATCCAGCTCCATGTTGACAGATATCCCATTGAGTAGGACCCTCATCATTATAGGAGGCGTCCTGTCGTAGGAGCAGCGGCCATTGATCGTGTTGACCCGCTGTACATCGGTCTCCCGGGTACTGTCCCCACCATCTTCTGGTCCGCTTTCCGACCCATCCGATTCGTATACCAGCCGAGCTGACGTTTTTTGCACATGCTGGCCAAATGCCCTGTATATTCACAGTTCCTGCAAACAGCCTGCTGAAATCGACATTCCCTTGACGAGTGCCCACCCCCACACCTCCAGCACAGACTGCTTGCAAAGAATGAGCTGTGTCTGGCTGATCTCTCTTGAGCTTCTCTCAGTTTGTAGTTGATTGCTCGCATTGTGGGTTGATGAGGTGTGAACGGCAGTTCCTGTGGCCCTTGATGGCTTCTGTTGCCACTGCTTGCTGTCGAAAGCCTGTTCTGCCGGTTTTTTCTGTGTGTGAGGATAGCAGCTTTTCTAATGCTGTGAACTCCTTGTTCCATTATTTCGTTAGTTGTCGTACCTGCATTGTAAATCAACCTCGTTTCTTCTTCCCCTACCAAGAATGTCTGTGCAACCAGTGCTGCTGCCTCTAAAGTCAGTTTCTTGGTCTCTATGAGCTTTCGGAATATGCCTGCGTGGCCTAATCCTTCAATGAAAAAGTCTCTCAGCATTTCTCTCCTCAGTTCATCGGAGAACTCACATAAACTAGCCAACCTCCGAAGTTCCGCCACGAAGTCGGATATGCTCTGGCCCACACAGCGTCTGTAGTTGTAGAACCTGTGTTTGGCCATGTGTAGGCTGCTCGCTGGCTTCAGGTGGTCTCTTACCAGTGTGCTCAATTCTTCAACCGACTTGCTTGTTGGTTTCTCAGGTGTCAACAGATCCTTCATTAAAGCGTATGTTTTCGAGCCACAGCTGGTCAAGAGATGGGCTCTTCTCTTGTCTGCCGTATCGTCGCCTAACCAGTCTTTGGTTACAAAGCTTTTCTGGAGCCTTTCTATAAAGTCCTCCCAATTGTCTCCGGCATTGTACTTTTCATCTGATCCGTTGTTCGCCATTCTGTGGATTCTGTAATCCCGTAACCAGTCACCACTGTAAAGTCCTGTCCCCTCAGTACAGATTCACACAAGGCATGTAGTGAAGTCAAGGTCACTCTGGACCTGCACCTTTATTTCACAGCTCTGGAATACTGCACTTGCCTGAGACTTGTGCTTATATACCTGTCTCTTGCAAGTGCACCCCCGGTGGTAAGGTATGCTGGTGGTTACAGGTCATATCTTATTACAGTCATGTATAGCATGTTAGGATACAGTTATATATAATAATGTAAGATACATGACACCCTCAATAGCAAGAATGTCCTTCCTCAGATTAGGAGACCAAAACTGTACACAATATTCAAGGTGTGGCCTCACCAAGGCCCTATACAACTGCAGTAAGACCTCCCTGCTCCTATACTCAAATCCTCTCGCTATGAAGGCCAACATGCCATTTGCCTTCTTCACCGCCTGCTGTACCTGCATGCCCCTTTCAGTTAAAGGGGAGGGCCGCTATGAGTGCTGCATCTTTTTAAGTAGTATCCACAGGGATGGTTTCGGCCAGGATAGTGGCCTGGCACTCAAGAGGGGGTCTAAGGCTGCCTGTTGGCGGCCCAGCCGAACCCAGGGGTTTAACTATCGGGCCGACCTGGCAGTCGGCCGACAAAAAAAAATAAGATGGCGGCTGCAGCAGTGCGCCCTCCCCTTTAATGGCAGCCACAATGCCATTTTATGCACCATGCACCAACAGAAAAAACTGTCGGGTGCACCGGCCAGCAGCCAGAAGACTTTCTCAGCTGAATTTTGCTTCCGGGGTGGGACATTGGCGGTGCGCGCCTAGTAAGCTTTGTCAGCAGTGGAGGAGTAGGGTGGATATGGTCACCGCCGGAAAAACCCGAGGAGAATTTTGCGAGCAGCAACCATTCGACAAAAAATCGGCGGCCATTCGACACTGCCGTGTGACTGCCACTTTCCGGCGGTAACAGGACTTATCGTGAGGCTGAATTTCGGCTCTTGGGACTCAGTGGAGCAAGTGAAATTTCCTGAAGACTTGACGATTAAACTTCTTAAAAGAACCTTGTGAGTGGAGTGAGTTAGAAGGGTCTAGATTGTGGACTGCTGATATAGTTTAACACACTGGAAATGAGTTTGAATTCAGCCTATTGGGTATATTGAAATTCTCCTCTCGTTACTGGCTTTGAGTCCTTCCTGAATTTAATTGGTGGCTGTTTCCGTATAATTCAATACAAAGCAGCACTCTAACTTCAGTGAAATGATGTATAGCATACTGCAATAGGTTTTGACGCCCTATCTGTAAAAGCACTTTTGATGTTTTGGAGCATGTTCAGAGATGAGTGATCAGGGTGATTCTGGTTTATAGTGCACTGGCATTGATGCGGGTGGAGATTCCAAGCTGGATTTATTTTAATTGGAGAAAAGATTATGAAGACACATGGGAGTAATTTTGTGAGTTTGCACTGCCAGCAGGAAACCTCGAGAGGATGGAAAACCGTGGACGCTGAGCCCACGCTTTCCTGATAAGCATGGTAAGCGGGCGAGGCTCCCTGTGGGCAGTACAAAAACGGACAGTCCGCCCTATGATCTAGATTTTGTAATTGGATCTGTGAACCCAATATTTCATCTAATCCCCTGTAAGAGAATGCCATAAAATTAAAATGGTTTCACGCCACCCAGATATACAAATTGTCAATGTCCCCACTTAAAAAATACCAACTTGGAGGTGAGCAGACAATAAATATAAAAGTAGTTGTGTTCAACAAGTTGCTTATTTACACTTATTTCAGAATGCTATTGGAGAAAATAAAACAGTTTTGATTAAATGCCAGGAGCCTACTTACTCTAAGAGAATGGAGCAGGATCCTTTCTGTTCCTGGAGGCTAATTCCAGAGCTCCAATGTGATTCAAAAATCAAGTACGAGCAAATACGACCAAGTGTGGGAAGCTTGATCAGACATGCAAGAGGTATGTTGAAAAGTTTATTTGAGCTGAAAAAAATGTGATTGTAATAAAAATATTTTGGGTCCATTATTAGTTTGCAGTTTTGAAATGTCACCAGCAAATGTGATTTGGAGCTATAATTATGGAAAGTTTAGATGCAGCACGTTCCACAGCATTTGCCATTTTTCACACTCTGTTGGAACAAATTACATTTCTGCTGTTGTTTTGCAAAATTGAAAGCAACTGCAAAATAAACACATTTGAAAATTACTGGAAACTTGAAGATAAATCTTCTTTACAGGAGTATTGTGGCTGCATCTGAGGTTTAAAAGGGCTAACTCAAAAGAGGTGAGGAAGCTTTTCAAGCAAGTTAATTGGGAAAGGTTGTTCAACAACCCTTCAGTAGAGGTCAGATAGGATATCTTTTTAAAGGAACAACGCTGAGCCTGAAGGATGAATACATACCTAGAATTTGAAAATTAAGACGAAACAAGCATGACTCCGAATGGATCAATAAACAAATCAAAAGTGAAATAGAGGAACAATCCTGCAGCAAGATAGGGGAAGAGGTTCACTGGGATTTACATGGAGAAATACGTTAAAAGAATGATTTAAGGGGCAAAGAGCTCTATATAAACATAGTTGCAGAGGCCAAAATGTAATAATAAAAAAAATGTATTTAGTACTTCAATAGTAAGAATATAGTCAGGAAAGAGAACCATAAAAGGTGCAAATGAGCTGGAAACAGAGGATAGACATGAGATAGTAAACATTCTGAATGATTACTTGATCCAAATATTCACCGGGGAAGATTTAAGTAACATGTCCTCCTCAAACAGACAACCCAAGCTAAATTGATGATTTTGATATATATGAGACAGAAGTGCCAGACAGCTCCAACACCCTTGAAACCAACAAATCTCTTAGAGAAATATGGTATTGATTGTACCATTGATTGAGAAACTGGGGAAGAGATTTGTGAAGCTTTTACATCATTATGATTGGGTCACTGGACACTGTAGATTGGAAACAGCCAATGAAGTGCCTATGTTCTGAAAGGGCAGCAAAAAAGACACACCAAATCCCCTGGTTTTCCTTCCATCCGTGGAAGTGATTTATAGCTCTTCAGTCAGCAGGAGATAACTTTTTGACATTCTTACACTTAAGCCTTAACATACTTATAAATACTTTTATTTTTATCAGCTTTCAGGGATAATGGATATGCAGATTGAAGAGGGGCGTTACAAATTACTTCTTCTTAGGCAGTCCCTCGGAGTCGAGGATGACTTGCTTCCACACTAAAACTATTTCTCAGGTGACTGATGAGTCCGATGCGGGACCTACTGTCTCTGTCACAGGTGGGGCAGATGATGGTTGGAGGGATGGGTGGGTGGGGTGCTTAGGTTGTCATGCGCTCCTTCCACTGTTTGTGCTTGGCTTCCATGTGCTCCCCGCAAAGAGACTAGAGGTGTTCGGTGCCTTCCCAGATGCTTCTCCTCCACTTTGAGTGGTCTTGGGCCAGGGATTCCCAGGTGTCAGTGGGGATGTTGCACTTTTTCAAGGTGGCTTTGAGGGTGTCTTTGAAGCGTTTCCTCTGTCCACCTGGGGTTCGCTTGCCGTGTCGGAGCTCTGAGTAGAGCGCTTGTTTTGGGAGTCTCGTATCGGGCATGCGGATGATGTAGCCCGTCCATCGGAGCTGAGCGAGTGTGGTCACTGCTTCGATGCTGGGGATGTTGGCCTGAGAGAGAACACTAACGTTGGTTCGCCTATCCTGCCAATGGATTTGCAGGATCTTGTGGAGGCAGCATTGGTGGTACTTCTCCAGTGCTTTGAGGTGCCTGCTGTACATAGCCCATGTCTCTGAAGCAAATAGGAGGGTGGGTATCACTACTGCTCTGTAGAATTACAAACTTGATTGTAACTAAAAGATTCAAATGGTTCATATGTAGAACTAGGAATATCTGGGGCTGGAAATTCAGTTGTCTAGTGTCTCTGTTCGCACCCCGAAGGAGCGGTAATGCGGTTCGAATTGCTTACCGACTGGGCACACAGCATGCAGCGCCACGTCGGGAAATTTGGTGCCTGTTTTGTGGTGATGCAAAGCACTAGCGCCTTGCTATGTAATTTCAAGCAGATCATGATGTCAGTCGGCATGCAACATCCCGCTAACAGCCCAGTCGAAAAATTAGGTGGATACGCCTCATTTAACATCAGCCCTTATTCACGCCAGAAAAAGACAATCGGTTCCACGCTCCGTTGGCGCTATCTGCAGCATATTTAAAGTGAGGGAGGCGAATCCTAAATCAGAGGGCACACCAAGTTAACGTTAACGCTGACTTTAAATCTGAAGAATGGTCTGCCATGATGGGGTCCTTACAGGTTGATCGCATCCTCGCAGTGAATGCCCGCTATCCAGTGAGCGCACATGGTGCTTTCATCCTGCGTGAGAGTAAAGTGCCACAATTATTTCGGCCACCACGGGAAGGGCACAGCTGGCTGCTCGGGGACAAAGGATACGGCCTAGCCACCCGGCTAATGACCCCCCTCCACAACCTCAGAAGTAAGCTGCTTTATTTTTTTCCAATTTCCCATTTCATCTTGTGCTTGCCTTACTTGTGGCCAAAAGGGATGGACAACTGAACTGCTTCTAAGCTTCTGCCAATGATGTTCCGAGTTCTCTTGTCAACTGTCATTTATCTTCCTTCTTGGGAAGAATTTCCTAGGCCACAGCCTGACTCCCCTCCCCCCTCATCATCATAGGCAGTCCCTCGGAATCGAGAAAGACTTGCTTCCACTCTTAGCATGAGTTCTTAGGTGGCTGCACAGTCCAATACGAGAACCACAGTCTCTGTCACAGGTGGGGCAGATAGTTGTTGAGGGAAAGGATGGGTGGGGAATCCGCTGCCTGCGCTTGATTTCTGCATGCTCTCGGCGATGAGACTTGAGGAGCTCAACGCCCTCCCGGATGCACTTCCTCCACTTAGAACGGTCTTCAGCCAGGGACTCCCAGGTGTCAGTGGGGATGTCACACTCTATCAGGGAGGCTTTGAGGGTACAGTGTGATACTGTAGAGACAGAGAGGCTGGATTTCAGCAGAGGTTCCCCTACTCGTTTTCTGTAATGTCTGTGGAGGAGTCATGGAAGTTCCCACACGACGCCATCTTTCAGTGGCTGCTACCATCTTTCCACTGAAGTTACGGAAACCGAGTGGGAGAATCTCTGCAGAAATTAATCCTCAGGGAATTTAGAGGGGTGGGGATGAATGTAAATCTCAGCCCCCTTCTCACACCACAAAGGCTTTAGTTATTTATTTTAATAATTAATTTAATTTTCCTGCCAGAATTAATACTTTCCCTTATAAATGGGAAGATGTGCCAATGGAAAATGGCTGAGGATTAAGCATCCACCATATATTTCAATCTGATTCTGTATCTTGCCTTCTTGATAACCCACACTTGCGCAATTAGCTTATAATGCTCCACGTGCAAATTACTTGGGTTTTTTTAGGTAAATTAATTTATTTTCAAACAGGAACCATCACAAGACAAGCCTAGTTCCTTTTTAACAATCAAAAACATTACGACATTATACGCAACCTTTATTGAAAAGAGCACAATTATTTCCGCTCCAGTTTAGAGAATGTTTTCACAATACAGTGTTAAAAGTTGCAACAGGGTCCTAATCAAAATGTATGAATACAGACTGCACATTTACATAGTCAGACATCATTACTGAGCCACCCTCTGGAGTATAATCATTCAAGATTCCGGAATTATATGCTGGGATGGCTTTCCAATGTCAGAAATGTTATTCAGATATATAATTACAGTGAGTCATTCTGTTGGGTACTTTTGGGTAGCAATTTGTCCTGTTAAATTTACCAAAAAAATCAGTGTGGCATGATAAAATCATTGACAAGATGGGTTTCACCTCCTCCCACCACCCGACACCAGCCTTTTGAGGAAGCAAAAGTAGAATGTGGTCATTCATTTTTCCTCTGTTTTCCTCTCCATGGGCACTGGCACTTCTTCAGTGCCTCACCAAAGTGGTTATTCATTAAATCTAACTTTAGAGCTATTCATAATGAGGAGGAGGGTCATAGGTCAATCTGATGTTGGCCTCAGCCAATGTCCGCCAGGTGCACTAACTAGCGGGGAGACGGGATGCTGATCAGGAATGGGAACCTTGGTTGTTTTTGTTTTCTGTTTCATAGCCGGGGAATAATGGAGCAAATTTTAGCATTTTCACGGCTGCTGCTTTGCCCAAGATCAACAGTTCAGAACAAAGCAGGGACTGAACCTTGGACGTTCCTGGTCCACGTGACTAAGTACCACACAACATTTATACATTGCAGGTCCCAATTATAAAGCGCACGTTGTAATCTATATTTTGTACAACAAGCTGTCACATTTACTTGGGGCGGGGGGGGGGGGCGGTGGCTTCTTTGTATCTCATTGTTCTGGATGCTGCTGGACAGAAAAATCCAGTCCTGACCACATCCGATAAATCTTGCCCACAAACATAAGCAAAAAAGCTTGCCAAACCTTTTTTTCATTAAGACGATGCCACTTTTTAAAAACAACTAACAAATGAATGATTCAATGTATAAACAATATACCCATCATTGAGCTTGCAAATGATTCCATCACTCGGGAGTGATGACATCATCTGCACGTGTTTCAATAAGGGCTTTCCAATTGCTTCTGCTGGTATGATATTCCCCTCCATCCCTCCCTTTCTCCCTCCCTCCCTCATGCTTCCAAGGCTATCAGTTGCCCTCTGGTACTTCATCCAATTGGTGACTATTCACATAGGAGTCATGACTTTGAATTTTGCTTGGATGTTCAGCCACTGAGGGCATCACAGACAAACCTAATTCCAGCCTCAACTGTTATCCACACACTTGTATTTCGAATAGGGCCCAAAAGCAAAAACATTATTGATTTTTATCTTTCTTAATTCAGGGCAACTGTAATGTTCCCACCACTGTCCTGGCTGCGATCAGCTAACTCTAAGCACAGACCAGGGATCAAACCTGCCACTATCCTGATACAGATTGTGATTTTACCTCAGAGCCACAGAGGGTGATTTTGATGATCTCAAATCACCATATAATTTGCAAAAAAGAAATAAGTTACCAAGATTTTTAACTCCTGATGTGGGATGAAGGACAACTTGAACAACATTTGCAGCTCAGGGCGGCAGCAGTGTTACAGAGAACTTGGACGTATAATTCGAGGCCACAGATTTGCAACAGCTCTATAAGTGACATTCTGTTTTTATGATATTGGATTCTGAAAATTAGCTGATGTTTTGGTTATCATGATCCATAATAATAGTCATTGATTTATACCAACTGAAAAGGTACCATAAACATTTTCTCACCGAAACACCTTCACTGCTTTCCTCCCTCAGCCTCTGCACCAAGCGACTTCTCATCCTTGATGATTTCAACCATCTCAATTCATCTTGCTCTTTCTCCTCTGAGTTCACTGCCCTCCTATCCTCCCTTAATCTCTCCCTTCATGTAAACTCTCCAACCTATATTCACAGCAATCACCTTGAACTTGCCATCTCATGTGGCCTCACTACTCCCATCGTGTCAGTCTCAGATAAGGCCATCTCTGATCACTTCCTTGTATCACTTTGCATTCACATCCCCCACACACAGCTCTACCCCTTCCCCATCTCCCAACCCTACTTCCTTCTGGGACCACACCTGGAAAACCTCTCTCCCAATTCACTTACAACTGCACTTTCAAAATCTCAGCTGTCTAGCCTCCATTCACCACAATATTTCTGCATTCAACCACACTCTCATATCCACCTTTGATGCCCTAGTACCCATTAAAACCATTACTCTCTCTCACCCTGGCCATTCCCCCAGCACGGCCCTTATCTCCACCTTGATCTCCGCTCCCTTAAGTCCAAGGGACGCAGAATTGAATGGATAAGGTGGACAATTGGTTTAACCATTCACCGCCAAATTTGGCTGGATCACATAACACCCTATTGGGTCCTGCTCTTGTCTGCCTCACTATTCCAGGATCATTCTGCAATGCAAAGTAAACACTCGGCTTCTTTTCTCTACTGCAAAGCCATCTTCTTAAAACCCTCTCCCATGTCTGCTCCACCCCCACCCTGCCTTAGACCTGAACTCGCATCTTTCTCCAGTTTCTCTCCGATCTCCCCTCATGTCCTCTCCGTGCTCATCTTGTCCATGAGACCCACTTCCTGCTCCCTCGACCTTATTCCTACCAAACTGCTGATCACACAATTTTCCTTCCTGGCTCCCATGTTAGCTAATATTGTTAACGGTTCTCTATCCTCACATACTGTCCCCCTTTCCTTCAAATCTGTCAGAATCACCCCTCCCCTCAAAAAACCAACCCTAGTCCTTGCAAACTACCACCCTATCTCCAACCACCCAATCTTCTCCAAAGTCCTTGAAAGTTTAGTCACCTCCCAAATCCATGCCCATTTTCCCCGGAACTCTATGTTTGAATCCCTCCAAACCAATTTCCACCCAACCGAAACAGCTCTTATCAAAGTAACAAATGACATCCTATATGATTGTGATAAAGGTAAACTATCCCTCCTTGTCCATCTCGACCTATCTGCAGCCTTTCACAAGGTTGACCACACCTTCCTCCTCCAACACCTCTCTACTGTCATCCAGCTGGGTGGGATTGCACTCGCCTGGTTACATTCTTATCTATCTAATTATGGCCAGAGAATCACCTGTAATGGCTTCTCTTCGACTCCACACCATTAATTCTAATGCCACCAAGGATCTATCCTTGGCCCCCTCCTATTTCTCATCTACATGCTTCCCCTCAGTGACATCATCCTAAAACACAACGTCAGTTTTCCCATGTATGCTGACGACACCCAGTTCTACCTCATCAGCACCTCTTGACCCCTCCACTGTCTCTACATTGTCAGACTGCTTGTCCGACATCCAGTACTGAATGAGCAGAAATTTCTGCCAACTAAATATTGGGAACATAAGAACATAAGAATTAGGAGCAGGTGTAGACCATTCAGCCCCTCGAGCCTGCTCTGCCATTCAATAAGATCATGGCTTATCTTCTACCTCGTCCACTTTCCTGCACTATCCCCATATCCCTTGATTCCCTTAATATCCAAAAATCTATCACTATCTGTCTTGAATATACCCAAAGACTGCGCCTCCACAGCCCTCCAAGGTAGAGAATTCCAAAGATGCACCACCCTCTGAGTGAAGAAGTTTCTCCTCATCTCAGTCCTAAATGGCCGACCCCTTATTCTGAGACTGTGACCCCTGGTTCTGGACTCCCCAGCCAGGGGAAACAATCTCCCTGCATCCACCCTGTCAAGCCCTGTAAGAACTTTGTATGTTTCAATGAGATCACCTCTTATTCTTCTAAACTCTGGAGAATATAGGCCTCGTCTACTCAATCTCTCCTCATAGGAAATCTCCCCATCCCATGAATCAGTCTGGTGAACCTTCGTTGCACTCCCTCAATGACAAGTATAGCCTTCCTTAGGTAAGGAGACCAAAACTGTACACAATACTCCAGGTGCGGTCTCACCACGGTCCTAATATTGCAGTAAGATATCTTTACTTTTATACTAAAATTCTCTTGTAATAAAGGCCAACATACCATTTGCTTTCTTAATTGCTTGCTGTACCTGCATGTTAACTTTCAGTGATTTGTGTACAAGGACACCCAGGTCCCTCTGAACATCAACATTTCTCAATCTCTCACCATTTCAAAAATACTCTGCTTTTTTATTTTTCCCACTGAAGTGGATAACTTCACATCTCTCCACATTATATTCCATTTGCTATGTTCTTGCCCACTCACTTAGCCTGTCTATATCCCCTTAAAGCCTCTTTGCATCCTCCTCATAACTTACATTCACACCTAGCTTTGTATCATCAGCATACTTGGATATATTACATTTGGTCACCTCATCCAAGTCATTGATATGGATTGTGAATAGCTGAGGCCCAAGCACCGATCCTTGCGGCACCCCAGTAGTTACAGTCTGCCAACTCAAAAATGACTTGTTTATTCCTACTCTCTGTTTTCTGTCCACGAACCAATCCTCAATCCATGCTAGTATATTACGCCCAATCCCTTGAGTGGCACCTTATCGAATGCCTTCTGAAAATCCAAATACACCACATCCACTGGTCCCCCCTTATCTATCCTACTAGTTACCACCTCAAAAAACTCTAACAGATTTGTCAAACATGATTTCCCTTTCATAAATCTGTGTTGACTCTGCCCAATTCTATTATTCTTTACTAAGTGCCCTGTTACCACGTCCTTAATAATAGATACACATATTTTCCCTACTACTGATGTCAGGCTAACTGGTCTGCAGTTCCCTGTTTTCTCTCTCCCTCCTTTCTTAAATAGCAGGGTTACATTAGCTATCTTCCATTCTGTGGGAACCGTTCTAGACTCTATGGAATTTTGGAAGATGACAAGCAATACATCCACTGGGTCTGAAATTCAGGTTCCGTATAAGGCCCGTTTCTGCTGTTTTGTGGCGCACATGTGGTGGAATCGAGTGGCCGACTTGTTGCAGCCCAATGGCCGGCCCAACCCAAATTCAGGTCGGGGATTTTTTGGCCTGTTCCCAATTCCGCCCCGCTGCTGATGACCACCGCAAGCGTGTCGTCAAAATGCGTACCACCGCTCTCACTCACCTGCAGAATACTCCACCCGAAATTTAGTTGAAAAAATCGTTGCCCCACCATGCAGTGCCCCCGACAGCTTTCTCTGTTGGTGCAACTCATCTGCTCTCTCTCTGCCCTGGCAGTGCGGCGGCCATTAAAGGTGAGGGTCGAATGCTGCGGCCGTCATCTTATTTTTTCTGCCGGCCAACTTCCATGCTGGCCGGACTATTGCACCCACAGGTTCAGTCGGGCTGCCAATAGGCAGCCTGACAACCCTTCTTGGGTGCCAGGCTGCTGGCCCGGCCGAAGCTCAGTAGCCCTGGTGACCAAGTGGGCGAAGATAAAAATTGCTCGATTCTCTCCCCTTTAACAGAGGGGAGAGACATGGTGACGCACACGCACTGTGACGTCACCACCATTCCGCTGCTGAGTGACAACGGCGGAGTCGTGATCCCGACCCAACTTCCGCCCTTCAGCCTGACTTATCACTGCACTTCTGCCCCCACTATGACTGACTTCCAGTCCAACATTAAAAAATCTTCTAAATGCCGAATCCCGATCGAAAGACCGCCTCAACGCTACCGGCGAAAAAAACTGCAAAAAAAGGTAGGTCCGCCAGCTTTCTGCCGGCCCTGAATTTCAGCCCCGCTATCTCTATAGCCACCTCTTTCAAAACCCTAGGATGTAGGCCATCAGGTCCAGGGGATTTATCAGCTTTCGGTCCCATTAATTTCTCCAGTAGTATTTTTTGACTAATACTAATTTCTTTCAGTTCCTCATTCTCGCTAGACCCTTGGTTCTCCACTAATTCTGGGAGATTTTTTGTGTCTTCTTCCAGTATTTGTTTAATTTCTCTGCCATTTTCTTATTCCCCATTATAATTTCTCCTGTCTCAGCCTGTAAGGGACCCACATTTACTTTTGTTAATCTTTTCCTTTTTACATACCTACAAAAGCTTTTGCAGTCTGTTTTTATGTCTCTCACTAGTTTACACTCCTATTCTGTTTTTCCTTTCTTTATCAATGTCTTGGTTCACCTTTGCTGAATTCTAAAATCATCCCAATCCTCAAGCTTGCTGCTCTTTTTGACAACATTATAAGCCTGTTCCTTTGATCTAATACTATCTTTAACTTCTCTTGTTAGCCACAGTTGGATCACTTTTCCTCTGGGTTTTTTGTGCCTTAAAGGAATGTATGTTTGTTGTAAATTATCTATTTATTCTTTAAATGCTAACCATTGCTTGTTTACCATCATACCTTTTAATGCAGTTTCCCAATCTATCTTAGATTACGGAAGACCGAAGCAATTGTTTATTGTCCCTGCCACAAACTCCGATTCTAGCCACTGACTTCATTTCCCTCCCTGATTTCTGTCTGATGTTGAACCAGACTAAGACTACCTATTTCCACCTCCATAACAACACCTGATTCCGCCCGTCTCAACTTATCTGCTGTTGAAACCCTCATCCATGCCTTTGTTACTTCTAGGTTCGACTATTCCAATGCTGGCCAGCCTCCCACCTTGAGCCCATCCAAAACTTTGCTGCCCGCATCCTAACTTGCACCATCCTGTTCACCCATCATCCCTGTGCTTGTTGACCTACATTGGTTCCCGGTTAAGCAATGCCTCAATTTTAACATTTTCATCCTTGCTTGCAAATCCCCCCATGGCCTTGCCCCTTCCTATCTCTGTAATCTCCTCCAGCCCCACAACCTTCGGAGATATCTGCACTCCTCTAATTCCGGCCTCTTGAGCTTCCCCGATTTTAACTGCCCTACCATTGTTGGCCGTGCCTTCAGCTATCTAGGTCCTAAGCTCTGTAATTCCCTCCCTAAACCTCTCTGCCTCTCTATCTCTCTTTCTTCCTTTAAGACGATCCTTAAAACCTACCTCTCATCTGCCCTAATATCTCCTTTTGTGGCTCGGTATCAAATTTTGTTTTATAATGTTCCTGTAAAGCGCCTTGGGATGTTTTACTATGTTAAAGGTGCTATATAAATAAAAAAAATTTTGAAAATGCTAAATGTTATTAAATGGAATTATAGGATTTCTACTGGTGTTTTGGGGACTGAATTCCACAATGCTGTCTATTTTCCTATGAAACCCATTTGTTTTGCTGATAACTAAACAGTAGTTTTCCTTTCCTGTTTAAAAAAAACCTGCAGCCACTTTTCCATGAATCGGATTTTCCCTTAACCATCTGTACATCAAAGCCACAGAGCCACCCCTTTAACACATGAAGTGCTGAACTCAACATTTACTATCAAGAAACTTATTGCAACCACGAATTCCCAGCAACTCCTTCCAGCAACGCTTCATTCAGCGTCAATACTCTGATATGCACCTTCAATACCAAATACAACTCCAATCTGTCAACATGATTATTATCCTAAATCTTTCACTTCAATTGTTACAAAGGAGATATTAAATAAGATAAATAATTCTATTCCCATCTCAAAAAGATGACATATTTACCTTATCTTTATGATGGCTTGCGATGAATGGCTTGTTGAGTTACTGTTGTGCTGCTCTGAGCTCTCGTTTCTTTCGCCCTTATACAGAAGCCTGATACCGAGTATGCTGTCAGTCAAGCTATAGTAAGCTGTTCACAGCCAATCAGCTGCTCCAGAACAATCTTGTTGTTTCTGATTTTCAAGCAGTTCATTGCTATTTTGTTCCTCCCTGCTTCTTTCAGGTTTTAGCTCCCTGTCCTTTTTATTGCATGCTCTATGCACTGTGTTTGAATAATTTTTTCATGTTCTTAATTTTTCAATCTGTGCAGTCTTCCATACAATGTTGTTACATTTTTCCTTGGGTGCTAAGTCACAACAATATTTATAAAGATTACATTGTGATTATCCTCCTTGCACCAAAATATCTGATTTAGCTGTGAGGAAAGATCAATTTCAAAATAAAAGATCACTCGCTCCCCTTCCCATACATACTAAATATATTTAAATTGCAACACATTTGTAATTTTCAGTTGTGAGCTCTGTTAATGATTCAGTCTGGAATCAATTTGAGAGCAACATTTAACTCAAAATGCAATGTGACAAATTTAAAGGTAAGAGCATTTTTACTTTTTCTCTCGTATATTATTATACCACATGAATACTTTCTGTCTGTGTCTCTTATTTGTCTATTACTGTGTTTAGACTCCTGTTTTGTGTATGTATATAATAAATATATATATGCTCTGTCGATATATATTTGTGTCATCTGCCTGTGTGTGTATTTGAATGGTCTTGCAGCATTTTTGAATACAAAACTGTGTGTCTTGGCTTTATTCTTGGCTGTCCGACCATGTTCATGTTGAGATTGCAGCTGTTAATCCTGAATACAGCTGCATGCCGAGATGCTGCATTTTTTGAATGTGTGTGAGTGTTTATGGTGCTTTTCCAGAGAGTAAATTTGCCACAGCCTTATTGCATTATTCCCTTTTTAATAAAATGTTAACATTTTAAGTAACTAGTGTAAACTTCATGGCATAGATCATACTGGTGTAATACTGGATTACAGCAGGCCGGCGTGAATTGTGAGGGATAGGGAATGCAAAACTCATCTGAAGTTTTGCTTGATGACCTTTAGAGATCAGGGAGCATTTATGCCCATGATGTCTAGAAAAAGTGAGCTTGATGGGCTGAATGCTTCTTCTTGTTCTTTGCTTTCTTTATGTCTTATATTGCCCTACCTATAGTCCTAAATGTTTCAAAGAAAGATATAAATATACTGACCAGAAGTCCCTAGTTGTTACTCTGGTGGTTAGAAGCAGCCTGTAGAAATTCCCTTGGGGGGGGGAAATTTAATACATGTACATTTCTTGTCAGTAGGACACTATAGATATGCATTTGTTAAAGGGCATTGTATTTTACAGAAATGCTCCCTAATTCCTAAATGTTATCGAGGGAACTATCTATGCCCTTAACTAATGAGTGACCAGCTGCTTTTTGTTCCTGTGCTTTGAAACTGCTTTTAAAGTAGCGTGAGAATTCTCTCTGCTATATCATTGCCTACAAATCTACCATATATGAACACACAAACAATGTCGGACAGGAAAATACCTTTTGGTCCATCCAGCCTGGCCCACCCCACCCAAAAACTAAGTAATCTCCTGGGAGAGGCAAAAAAACAGATAAAAACCCAGGCCAATTTGGGGAAAATAATCTGGGAAATTCCTCTCCGACACCCCCCACCCCCTCCCCGCCCCCAAGACGATCAAAACTAGTCCAAGTGATCACTCTGGCCCTGAATTCCATGCAACACCCACCTTTTGTAAGAGATGATCTCTGCCCTATCCAGAAACAGGTCCAGCTCTCACTTGAAAGAATTCAGCAAATCGGCATCTACCGCACGAGATGGCAGCCTGTTCCAGAGGTCCACTATCCTCTGGGAAAAGAACCACCTCCTGACATCTAACCTTGATGTGGCCTTATACAACTTAGCATTCACAATCTATTCCCTTCATCGTCTTATAAACCTCAATCAGATCAGGGTTTTATATCTATCATTTTATTGTGTAATAAATGAATAACTCTGAGCTGACTAATTCAAGCCATGATGTCAGTGGAACAGAGCACAATGCACTCACACCAGACACAATACTACAAAATGTTAGCATGTAACCTGTTTTTCAATAGGATGTAAAACAAAAAGCAAGCAAGAAACACTGAACAATGTACAGATATCTCTCTTCATAATATGTTTAGAATTGTGGTATATTCAATAATACACACTTTTCCATTCAGTTTGCTGTTTTAATGTTGTAAAAAAAAACCCTCAACAATTCAACCTTCAATCTTGCTCAGACCTGTCAATGTAGACTGAAATATTAAATCAGTGTTGAATCAATATTCATTCTGGGACTAACCATCAAAGCTTTGGTACACTCACTCAGAAGGCTGATGTTAGAATACTAATCATGCTGTCTGCGCATTTCTGAATAAAAATTTTGCTCATGATTCACTGGCTGAAAACTGACTGTAATTAGAGATTGAGAGTGTTTCAAGCTTAAGCCTTTTTCCCTCCTGTTTTATCCCCTCTTCCCCTGAAGGCACCGACTTGTGCTGGGAGTTTCAGAACAAAGACATTTTTTACTTCTTGTACCTTGCCAAAGTAATTATTCTTCAAGTGTAAGTTGGATAATGAGTATGGGCAGGAGCTTTAACCATGGGACACCACAGACAGTAGCGCTCAAGCTTTAACTTTAACACAGCAAATTCATTTAACTTACAGGCAAGTGACAGGGTGCAGGTCTAGTGAGAAGCACACACATATCCTGCTCCCAAGGGAATATTCGTTTCAACTTTGACATCATTTATGTGATATTGCCGGACAAGTTTGCCCAGGAGTTGTTCCATTTTTTTGGAGCAACTAGATTTTTTTGGAATATCTTAAAAATCACAATTCTGCTGATTTAATTTGCTCCAGTGTTAGTTAGGGTTTTTTTTAGTTTTGTTTTTTTTCAAAAGGGGGCGTTACCAGCCACTTACCCCTGTTTTGGCCATTTAAGCAAGTTTAGACAGCTAAAAGTTACTCCAAACTAACTTAGGCCAGCGTATGTGGCCACTTGTGTCCACACAGAAAAACCTTGCAGTGAGCTAAGAAATCAGCGCAGGTAGCCAGAGATGGGAGGGGTGGGGGGGGGATGGCAGAAGAGGGGGGAGGGAAGTGAGAGGACCTTGCAAAGCACTAAACACCTTCACAACAACTAATACAGATCTTGTAATGTAACTTTTGCATAATTTACACATTCCACTATATAAAGCTTCATAAAATATGCACTTTTTTAATATCATTTATATCAGAAGTTGAATTTTGATGGTGCTGACTGCCTTTCTTATTGTTCTTATCAGCAGACAGTCTAGGGACAACTTTTCTAATTCGAGCAGCTTGTTCTTATTTTAAATCATTTAAAGAAACTCTCCTCCTTCCCCCCACCCCCCCACCCATCAAAACTCTTCCCCCCCCGCCGCCTCCAATCCCCTCCACCCCGCCGCCCTGATCAAAAGTCTTCCCGTACCAACCTGTTTCTTGTAGCCCTCAGAGTGGTTTGAGTCTTGAACTCTCCAAGATCATCACGTGTGAATTTAGGTAGTTAGGTTTAGGGGGCTATTTTACTGAGGAAGGTTTCATAGCCAATTTTTTCCACGTCCAATATCCCCAAATGTGAACACTTTTCAAGCAGGGGCAGAGGTCGGGACTCAGGAGCTGGTGAAGTGTCGGGGGCTGAAGGAGCATCGGGGTGGGGGGTTGTGGTCGGTACTCTGGAGCCAGAGGAGCATCGAGGGCAGGAGGAGCATCGAGGGAGGGGTGGGTGGGACTCTGGACTTGGGAATAGAGGAGCATCGGGGGCCAAAGAAGCATCGGGGGGAGGGGGAAGGACAGGAGTTGGGATTCAGGAGCCAGAGGAGCATCGGGACTAGAGGGGGGAGGCCGGGAAGGCGATTGTCGGCCAAAGGAGAGGATGAGACTTCGGGGAGGGGGGAGCAGAAGTCTCGTGGGTGGAATTGGAGGTCTCGGGGTTGGAGGTCAGGGATAGATTGGATGCCTCAGGGTGCTCAATCGTGGAGCGTAGCTGAGGCAGGGAAGGCAGTGGCCGGCCTGTGCGGCAGGCCACTCGGCCGGGATAGAGGCGGCGAACATCAGGTTGTCCCTTTGGCCAGGGATAGGGGCGGCAAGTACCGGAACGCACTAGGAGGGCGAGGAGTTACTGCGCATGCGCACAGACTCCACTGCGCATGCACGCAGACTCCACTGCACATGCGCACAGCTGCCTGCACTGTTTTCGGCGCAGGGCTGTAGCTCTGCCCCCCGCTGTGATTGTCATGCCAAGCCAAGCCCTAGGACCTCCCACGGAGCGGGGAGAATAAGGAGCTACATTTTCAGCACCGTTTTAGGAGCAGAAAGTCAGCGCACCTCGGGTAAGTGCGCTGGAAAAAGGGGTTGGGGAAATTTGGACCCCTAGTTACTGCTGTCACAAGCACTACAAAAATTTTATTGTGTATATTTTTCCCAAAAATTAGTAACAATTATTGAGAGGGATTTCCTGTAAAATTCAGTTATTTTCGGTATTATTTGGTGTGTTAAGCTATCAGCGACTGGGAAAGTTATCGTTAGAGTCAATCGTCTTCTCCCTGTGGCCGAGGAACTCCTCCCGGAATCACAGTGCGGATTTCGTCCCCGATGGGGAACAACAGACATGATCTTTGCAGGGGGACTGTTGCAGGAAAAATGCAGGGAGCAGTGCCAGCCCTTATACATGGCCTTTTTCGATCTTACAAAGGCCTTTGATACTGTCAACCGTGAGGGTCTTTGGAGCGTCCTCCTCCGTTTTGAATGCCCCCAAAAGTTTGTCAACATCCTTCGCCTGCTTCACGATGACATGCAGGCCGTGATCCTTACCAACGGATCCATTACAGACCCAATCCACGTCCGGACCGGGGTCAAACAGGGTTGCGTCATCGCTCCAACCCTCTTCTCAATCTTCCTTGCCACTATGCTCCACCTCACAATCAACAATCTCCCCGCTGGAATGGAACTAAACTACAGAACCAGTGGGAAGCTGTTTAACCTATGCCGCCTCTAGGCCAGGTGCAAGATCACCCCAACCTCAGTCGTGAGCTGTAGTATACGGATGACGCCTGTGTCTGCGCACATTCAGAGGCTGAACTCCAGGATATAGTCAATGTATTCACTGAGGCATATGAAAGCATAGGCCTTACACTTAACATCCATAAGACAAATGTCCTCCACCAGCCTGTCACCGCCGCTCAGAACTGCCCTCCAATCATCAAGATCCACGGCGCAGCCCTGGACAACGTGGACCATTTCCCATATCTCGGGAGCCTCTTATCAACAAAGGCAGACATTGATGCGGAGATTCAACATCGCCTCCAGTGTGCCAGTGCAGCCTTCGGCCATCTGAGGAAAAGAGTGTTTGAAGACCAGGCCCTCAAATCTACCACCAAGCTCATGGTCTACAGGGCTGTAGTAATACCTGCCCTCCTGTATGAATCTGAGGCATGGACGATGTATAGAAGGTACCTCAAGTCGCTGGAGATATATCACCAACGATGTGTCCGCAAGATCCTGCAAATCCCCTGGGAGGACAGGCACACCAACATCAATGTCCTCGACCAGGCTAACATCCCTAGTATTGAAGCACTGACCACACTCGATCAGCTTCGCTGGGCAGGCCACGTAGTTCGCATGCCAGATACGAGACTTCCTAAGCAAATGCTTTATGTGGAGTTCCTTCATGGTAAACGAGCCAAAGGAGAAAAGCGGGAACGTTATAAGGGCACCCTCAAAGCCTCCCTGGTAAAGTGCGACATCACCACTGACACCTGAGAGACCCTGGCCGAAGACTGCCCGAGGTGGAGAAAGTACATTCGGAAGGGCATCGAGCTCTTCGAGTCTCAACGCAAAGAGCGTGAAGAGGCCAGGTGCAGGCAGCGGAAGGAGCGCGCGGCAAACCAGCCCCATCGACCCCTTCCCTCGACGAATTTCTGTCCCACCTGTAACAGGATCTGTGGCTCTCGTGTCGGACTGTTCAGCCATCAAAGAACTCACTTTGGGAGTGGAAGCAAGTCTTCCTCGATTCCGAGGGACTGCCTATGATGATGTATTCCTTCCATCATAAGCAGTGACTCAATGTGGGGACTCCGAGAAGATGTGCCGCATTGGAGCTGAATGGTTTCACCATCGCATAACACCTCACGAAGAGCCTCAGTCAGAAACCACAAAATTCACACTAAGCAATGGCAGGATAAGTTTTGATCAGTAAGCAGCCATGGTATGCTGGTTTGCCGGTACATGAATGAGCTCAACCCCTGAGCTATTGAGAGTTCTTCTCTTCCATGTATTTATAATCTCTTCTGTGTCCTGGCCAATATTTATTCCTCAATCAACATAAGAAAACAAATTATCTGGTTATTATCACATTGCTGTTTGTGGGAGCTTGCTTTGTATAAATTGGCTGCCACGTTTCCTACATTACAACAGTGACTACATTCCAAAAGTACTTCATTGGCTGTAAATTGCTTTGAGACATCAGGTGGTCATGAAAGGCGCTATATAAATCCAAGTCATTTTTCTTTTCTTTTTGTTTCTGTAATAACTTTTCAAATATTGAGACTTCTCCCTCATTTTGGAAGGTAAGGTGTTCCTTCCTGTGTAATCCCTCCTTTATATTCCCTATGGATTTGTGTACCACAACATAATACTGGGAACCCTACTAGATTGCCCAGGTGCCGGATTGGCCTTTGCTGCAGTGACACGGTAAACATTGGATTGCATGGGTAGCAATAGTCTTCATTGATTGTAACATCCTAACCTCTGTCTTCAGAAAAAGCACATAAGAAGAAAACAAGATGGACAGAAACAATTTCACAGATCACTGAGTAACACAAAACTAACAAACTAGTGAGAACAGATTGGTAGCAAAAGTGCTTAAACCCAGTTCCAATTATAATTTAGACTATTACATTTTTTTTAAAGTCAGCCTATTAGATTCAGCCTGATAGTGTGTGGTATTGTAAAGGGTACACATCGTATAGTAAGGTTATGCTTTGCGTGCTACTTTAGAGGCACTTCAATAAATTGTTGTCCTAGGCTCCATTCAGAATCCACCAGCAACCCAAATAACATGCACAAAGCTTCCTTATAATTGATCCAACTCCCTGTATACCCTTAAATATTTCTCTTTCCATGTGCAGCCTTTGCAGAGCCATGCTCTGAAAGTGCTTGCACAGGTCCTTCTTCTGTTGGATGCCTGCGGGCCCCCCCACCAAACGCAGATGACTGGACACTAGCATCTATCAAGCAGCCCCTGCAGCCAGTGTTCAGTCAAGACAAACAGTGGGAAACATAGCCGAAACCATGTTTTCTTTATTTTTAATGTCATTATCACTTGAGGCTGTTGGGCCTGCTCTCTGGAAAAGGGGCAGAGATACATTTTAGTACACCTCTGTTGGAATATTGACCATTTTCCCATCAGACCCTGCTAGTGCACAGCAAGTCCTTGTGACATGCTAGTTCTTAATGTACAAGCTGAGCTTGAAGGTTTTGTTTGGGAACAAGCTGCAAAAACCAGACACTTACAGATAACAATTGGGAACAACAGAGCATTGTTCAGGGACAAGGCCAGTATTTAATTAGACCCCAGTTTATCAGGTATAACCATACGGCTAGTGGTCAGTGGTTGTTAGAATTCTTAGGACGGTCATAAGTCCATAGCCTACAGGAGTCTGGACCAATCACCATGGGCCTAGGAACCAGGTTGTATTACTTGCTTGTCGTTTACTTGCTTGTCATTTTATGTAATGGAGTAGTAATTTTAGCGACTCGAAAATGTTTGTACCGCCCGCCGAGAAATTTGTTGGAATCGGACGAAGAGCTGAAGGGTCGCTCAATCAGTCATTACACACCTGACTTGGGAGGGTTGCTAACGAAAATGCTGGTGCTAAATTTTGCCAAACCATTGCTCATGCTCCTATCTCCAATTCCAATCCCGGGAAAAGACGAATCTTAAAGGTAAGGTAAATATGCGCATGCGCAGCTCCACCTCCTCACTGACCTTAGAGCAGGAAAATGGAGGAGCTGGGAGGAAGGTAGACAGCGCACCACTTGCCATTGGACCATGACCTAGCTCTGCCACCACATGTTAAAAAAATGTATGCACTGGCATCTTCCACCTTTCAACATGTAGTTCAGGACCTGGAATATTGGGTCTTTCATTGAAACACCTGTGAACTCATCCTTTTTTGGTGTGGAAGCAAGTCATCCTTGTCTCAAGGGACTGCCTATGATGATGATGTCTCAGCCACGGCCCTTGAGAACTTGTTGGAGGTTGTAGAGAGGTGCAACAATGCCCTACATCCTGGAGGAGGACGAAGGCCATCGCCTAGGTTGTTCAGGAGGCTGTGGAGGGAGGTGGCCCAGCACGTCTCTGCCCGTGACATGGTGGCCAGGACAATGACTCAATGTCACAAGAAATACAATGACCTCACTAGGGTCGTCAGGGTGAGTACACTTTACATTAATGTTGCAAAGCGTTCACGTGAGTCTCACTGTCTTACATAATATAAAGGCTTTACGCTGCCCACCCCTTCTCTATGTGTACCAGGCCATGCTCCTCATTGCTTGAGACACCTAAAAGCTCTTTATTGCCTCACCAGACATGCCCTGCTCATTCAAGTGCCTCTCACCTTCTAGCTCCCGACTGCCTGAGGACACCCACCGACACCTTTTAACTTTCCATTTGCGGTCACAGGCCACTTCATGTACATATCAAAGTACTTTTTAAATGTGATTAGGGTTTATGTGGCTACCGTCCATTCAGGCAGTGAGTTCCAAACCCTCACCACACTCTGGGTGAAAAAAGGTCTCCTCAACTCCCCTCTAATCCTTCTTTCTACCAATTACTTTAAATCTATGTCCCCTGAGTTTTGACTCCTCTACTGAGGAAAATAGGTCCTTTCTATCCACTCTATCTCAGCCCCTCATAATTTTATACACCTCAATCAAGTCTCCCCTCAGTCTCCTCTGTTCCAAAGAAAACAACCCCAGCCTATACAATCTTTCCTCATAGCTAAAATTTTCCAGTCCAGGCAACATTTTTGAAAATCTTCTCTCTACCCTCTCTCTCCCTCTCTCTCTCTCTCTCTCGAGCAGTCCCATCTTTCCTGTAATGTGGTGACTAGAACTGCACGCAGTACTTGAGCTGTGGCCTAACTAGTGTTTTATACAGTTCAAGCATAACCTCCCTGCTCTTGTATTCTCTGCCTCGGCTAATAAAGGAAAGTATTCCGTATGCCTTCTTAACACCATATCTACCTATTCTGCTACTTTCAGGGATCTGTGGACATTTACTCCAAAGTCCCTCTGTTCCTCCACACCTACCATTTAATGTGTATTCCCTTGTCTTGTCAGCCCTCCCCAAAGAAATTTAACTCACACTTCTCCGGATTGAATTCCTTTTGCCATTTTTCTGTCCACCTGACTAGTCAATTGATATCTTCCTGCAGTCTACAGCTATCTTCCTCAATATCAACCAAATGGCCAATTTTTGTATTGTCTGCAAACTTCTTAATCATGCCCTCTACAGTGAGGTCAAAATCATTGATATATAAAAAGCAAGGGACCTAGTACTGAGCCCTGGAAACTGCCTTCCATTCACAAAAACACCCTTTGACCATTATTACCCTTTGCTTCCTGTCACTGAGCCAATTTTGGATCCAACTTGCCACTTTTCCTTGGATCTCATGGGCTTTTACTTTTCTGACTACCCTGCCATGTGGAACCTTGTCAAAAGCCTAGCTAAAATCCATGTAGATTACATCAAATACGCTACCCTCATCGACCTCCTCAAAAAGTTTAATCAAGTTAGTCAGACACGATCTTCCCTTAACAAATCCATGCTGACTGCCCTTGATTAATCTATGCCTTTGTACATGACAATTAATATTGTCCCTCAGAAGTTTTTCTAACAATTTGCCCACTATCGAGGTTAGGCTGAGTGGCCTATAATTACTCGACCTATCTCTTTCTCCCTTTTTAAACAACGTTATAATGTTCGCAGTCCTCCAGTCCTCTGGCACCGGCCAGAGAGGATTGGAAAATGATGGTCAGAGCCTCCGCTAGTTCCTCCTTTGCATTTCTTAACAGCCTGGGATACATTTCATCCGGGCCTGGGGACTTATCTACTTATTGTGACAGTAACCATGGAAAAAATCCGCTAACAATCCCCAAGCACATTTCCAGGCCCACCTGCTTCAGATCCTTCAGAAGAGAGTAGTGGTGAGTAGCTGTTTTTCAGACTGGAGGGAAGTGTGGAGTGGTGTCCACCGGGGTCAGTGATATTTATTAATATATTAATGACCAGATAATTTCAAAGTTTATAAGAACAAAAGAACATAAGACAAAAGCAAAAGAACATAAGAATTAGGAGCACAGGAGTAGGCCATAGGATCCTTCAAGCCTGCTCTGCTATTCAAGAAGATCATGGCTGATCTTCACTCTCAACCCACTTTCTCATCTGATCCCTATATCTCTTGATTCCCCTAAATGCTATCTATCAATCCTATCTCAGATGACACAAACTCAAAAATGTAGTAAACAGTGAGGAGCATAGTAACAGACTCCAGGAGGTCATAGACAGACTTGTGAAATGGGCAGAAACATGGCAGATGAGATTTAATGCAGAGAAATGGGAAATTATTCATTTTAGTAGGAAGAATGAGGTGAGGCAATATAAACTAAATGGTACAATTTTATAGGGGTGTGTGCAGGAACAGAGAGACCTGGGCATGTACTTATTAAAGTCTTTGGAATTGGCAGGACAAGTTTAGAAAGCTGTTAAAAAGACAAACTGGATCCTTGGCTTCATAAACTGTGGCACAGAGTAGAAAAGCAAGGAAGTTGTGCTAAATCTTTTCAAATCACTGGTTTGAATCCAGCTGGAGTATTGTGGCCAATTCTGGGCACTACACTTTAGGAAGGATTAAAACCCTTAGAGAGGGTGCAGATGAGATTAGCTAGAATGGTACCAGGGATGAAAGACTTTAGTTACGTGGAGAGACGAGAGAAACTGGAATTGTTCTCCTTAGAGTGGAGAAGATTAAGTGGAGATTTGACAGAGGTGTTCAAAATCATATCTGTTGTGTATCTGTAAAGCATGCACTCCCATGTTCCGCCACCAGGGAGCTCATCCCCTGAAGTCCAAGGGATCCCAGCATCCCTTGGGAGCACTGTATATAAGCCGGCCCCTAAGGCCTCTTCCTCACTCTGGAGTGTCTTATTAAAGACTGAGGTCACTGTTACTTTAATCTCCCTATGTGCAGCCTCATCTGTGTTAAGAACACAATAACTGATGACGAGAATACGAATCCAATGCAAAGATGCAGCAAACTGTGGGCAACCTGGAGAAGTTCTCGGAGGGTGAGGACTGGGAAGCCTATGTCGAACGGCTAGACCAGTACTTTGTAGCCAACGAGCTGGATGGAGAAGGAAGTGCTGCAACAAGGAGAGTGGTCCTTCTCACATTCTGCGGGGTACCGACCTACAGCCTCATGAAGAATCTTCTGGCTCCAGTGAAACCCACAGATAAGTCATATGAGGAGCTGTGTACACTGGTTCGGGAGCATCTTAACGCGAGGGAGAGCTTGCTGATGGCGAGGTATCGGTTCTACACATGCCAACGATCTGAAGGTCAGGAAGTGGCGAGCTACGTCGCCAAGCTAAGGCGACTTGCAGGACAATGTGAGTTTGATGGCTACCTGGAGCAAATGCTCAGAGACTTTTTTGTACTGGGCATTGGCCACGAGACCATCCTACGAAAACTTTTGACTGTAGAGACACCGACCCTCAGTAAGGCCATTGCGATAGCACAGGCGTTTATGTCCACCAGTGAGAACACCAAACAAATCTCAGCACACAAGTGCTAGCAATGTTCATAAATTAACTGGAATTGTGTTTGCGAGCAGAAATGTACAGGGCAGAACCCACGAGTCTGCAACTGACAGCAGGCCTCAGGTGACCCAGATGACTCACAGTCCCCAACAAAGGATGAATGCAAGGCATTTCACACCTTGTTGGCGTTGTGGAGGCTTCCATTCGGCCTAATCATGCCGCTTCAAAGGGTATGTTTGCAAGAGCTGTGGAACAATGGTGCACCTCCATTGAGTTTGCAAATGAGCTGCAAGCTCTGAAAAACCAACTAACCACCACGTGGCAGAGGAAGATCGGTCCATGGTGGATCAAAGCAATTTCGAGCCTCAGAGAGAGGAGACAGATGCTGAAATACAAGGGGTGCACACATTTTCGATGAAATGTCTACCTATAATGCTAAATGTAAAATTGAATGGCTTACCCGTAGCCATGGAACTGGACACTGGTGTTAGCCAATCCATCATGAGTAAATAGATGTTTCAGAGACTGTGGTGCAACAAGGCATTCAAACCAGCCCTGAGCCCCATCCACACAAAACTGAGAACGTATACCAAAGAGTTTATCACTGTCCTGGGCAGCGCCATGGTCAAGGTCATCTACGAGGGCATGGTGCACGAACTGCCACTCTCGATTGTCCCGGGCGATGGCCCCACACTGCTTGGAAGGAGCTGGCTGGGCAAAATCCGCTGGAACTGGGATGACATCCGAGCGCTATCACAAGTCGATGAGGCCTCATGTACCCAGGTTCTTAACAAATTTCCTTCCCTTTTTGAGCCAGGCATTGGAAACTTTTCCGGGGCGAAGGTGCGGATCCACTTGGTCCCAGAGGCATGACCCATTCACCACAAGGCACGAGCGGTGCCTCACATGATGAGGAAGAGAGTGGAAATCGAGCTGGACAGGCTGCAATGCAAGGGCATCATCTCCCCAGTGGAATTCAGTGAGTGGGCCAGCCCGATTGTTCCAGTACTCAAAAGTGATAGCACGGTCAGGATTTGCGGCGATTATAAAGTAACTATTAATAATTTCTCGCTACAGGACCAATACCTGCTACCTAAGACAGACGACCTATTTGCGACGCTGGCAGGAGGCAAGACATTCACCCAGCTCGACCTGACTTCGACCTACATGACGCAGGAGCTGGAGGAGTCTTCGAAGGGCTTCACCTGCATCAACATGCACAAGGGACTGTTCATCTACAACAGATGCCCGTTTGGAATTCGGTCAGCTGCAGCGATCTTCCAGAGAAACATGGAGAGCCTACTCAAGTTGGTACCACACACGGTGGTCTTTCAGGACAACTTATTGGTCACGGGTCGAGACACCGCTGAGCACTTACAAAAGCTGGAGGAGGTCCTCCAGTGACTGGATCACATAGGGCTGCGGATGAAGAAGTCAAAATGGGTCTTCATGGCAACAGGTGGAGTTTTTGGGGAGAAAGATCACAGCGGACGGCATTCGGCCCACAGACGCTAAGACAGAGGCTATCAGGAACGTGCCCAGGCCACAGAATGTCACAAGCTGCGGTCGTTCCTGGGACTCCTCAACTATTTTGGTAACTTTCTACCAGGTTTAAGCACCCTTTTAGAGCCCCTACATGAGTTATTGCGGAAAAGTGAGAACTGGGTAGAGGGAAAAAAACAAGTAATTGCTTTTGAGAAAGCCAGAAACATTTTATGCTCCAACAAGCTGCTTATATTGTATAACCCGTGTAAAAGACTTGTACTAGGATGTGACGCATTGTCGTACGGAATCGGGTGTGTATTACAACAAGCTAACGTTGCGGGGAAGTTGTAACCTGTCGCCTATGCTTCCAGGAGCTTGTCTAAGGCCGAGAGGGTCAACAGCATGATTGAGAAAGAGGCATTAGTGTGTGTGTTCAGGGTAAAGAAAATGCATCAGTACCTGTTTGGCCTCAAATTTGAGCTGGAAACCGATCACAAGCCCCTCACGTCCCTGTTAACTGAAAACAAGGGGATAAATACTCATGCCTCAGCCCGCATACAAAGATGGGCACTCGCGCTATCAGCGTATAACTATACATTCCGCCACAGGCCAGGCACCGAGAACTGTGCGGATGCTCTCAGTTGGCTACCATTGCCCACCACGGGGGTGGAAATGGCGCAGCCTGCAAACTTGTTGACGGTGGTGCAGCCCGCAGACTTGTTAATGGTCAAGGAAGCGTTTGAAAATGATAAATCACCTGCCACGGCCCGCCAGATTAGGACTTAGACCAGCCAAGATCCTCTACTATCCCTAGTAAACAACTGTGTACTGCATGGGAGCTGGGCCAGCATCCCTATTGAAATCCAAGAGCCAATTAAGCCGTTCCAGCGGCGAAAGGATGAGCTGTCCATTCAGGCAGACTGCCTGTTGTGGGGTAACCGCGTAGTGCTCCCCAAAAAAGGGCAGGGAGACATTTATCTCGGATCTCCACAGCACATAGCTGGGTATAGTAATGATGAAAGCGATAGCCAGATCCCACGTGTGGTGGCCCGGTATCGACTCTGACTTAGAGTCCTGTGTACGGCAATGCAACGTATGTGCTCAGCTGAGCAACGCGCCCAGAGAGGCACTACTAAGGTTGTGATCCTGGCCCTCCAGACCATGGTCGAGGATCCATGTCGACTATGTGGGCCCGTTTCTTGGTAAAATGTTCCTGGTGGTGGTGGATGCTTTCTCAAAATGGATTGAATGTGAAATAATGTCGGGAAGCACCGTCACCGCCACCATTGAAAGCCTGAGGGCCATGTTTGCCACCCATGGCCTGCCTGACATACTGGTCAGTGACAACAGGCCATGTTTCAGCAGTGCCGAATTTAAAGAATTCATGACCCGCAATGGGATCAAACATGTCACCTCGGCCCCATTTAAACCAGCCTCCAATGGGCAGGCAGAGTGGGCAGTACAAACCATCAACATAAGAACATAAGAACATAAGAATTAGGAACAGGAGTAGGCCATCTAGCCCCTCAAACAGAGCCTTAAACGAATCACAGAAGGCTCACTCCAAACCCGCCTGTCCCGAGTACTGCTCAGCTACCGCACGAGACCCCACTCGCTCACAAGGGTGCCCCCGGCTGAGCTACTCATGAAAAGGACACTTAAAACCAGACTCTCGCTGGTTCACCCCAAGCTATCTGATCAAGTAGAGAGCAGGCGGCAGCAACAAAATGTAAACGATGGTCGCGCCACTGTGTCACTGGAAATTGATCTGAATAACCCTGTGTATGTGCTAAACTATGGACATGGTCCCAAGTGGATTGCGGGCATGGTGATAGCTAAAGAAGGGAATAGGGTGTTTGTAGAAAAAATAGACAATGGACAAATTTGCAGAAAGCACCTGGACCAAACGAGGTTGCGGTTCACAGACTGCCCTGAACAACCCACAGCAGGCACCACCTTTTTCGAGCACATAACACACACCCAAAGGATCAACGACACCACGCCGGACCAGGAAATCGAACCCATCACTCCCAACAGCCCAATAAGGCCAGGCTCACCCAGCAGCCCTGCAGGGCCATCAACACGCCAGCCTAGCGAGGGCACAGCCAACACACCAGAACAGACATTTGTACGGAGGCGGTCCACCAGGGAAAGAAAGGCTCCCGACCGCCTCACCTTGTAAATAGTTTTCACTTTGACTTTGGGGGGGGAGTGATGTTGTGTATCTGTAAAGCATGCACTCGCATGTTCCGCCACCAGGGAGCTCATCCCCTGAAGTCCCAAGGGATCCCAGCATCGCTTGGGAGCACTGTCTATAAGCTGGCCCCTAAGGCCTGTTCCTTACTCTGGAGTGTCTTAATAAAGACTGAAGTCACTGTTACTTTAACCTCCCTGTGTACAGCCTCATCTGTGTTAGGAACACAATAATATACAGTTTTGATCCAGTAAACAAGGAGAAACTGTTTCCAGTGGCAGAAGCATTAGTAAGCAGAGGGCTCAAATTTAAGGCAATTGGCAAAAGAACCAAAGGCGACATGAGGAAAAACATTTTTATGCACTGAGTTGTTCTGAGTTGTTCAGGCACTGCCTGAAAGGGTGGTGGAAGCGGATTCATTAATAACTTTGCAAATGGAATTGGATGAATACTTGAAGATGGGAAATTGGCAGGGTTAAGGGGAAAGAGCAGGGGAGTGGGACTAATTGGATAGCTCTTTCAAAGAGCCGGCACAGGCACAATGAGCATTCTATGATTCTAATTCTAGATACTTGCTGCTAGTCTGATGCATTTGTGCTAGTGTTGTATATCCACATTATAAGATTGATGATTTGCTTGATTACTTCTGGAAGCTGGGGAAGATATCTCACAGAACTATTATCTTCTTGGAAGTTTATGTGATGCTGAAAGCTTCCCTCAGAAAACTGAGTGAGCCCCTGAAGCAGGATATTGTACATGGAGGCAATAGGCTTGATGGGCTGGTTCTACACTTTCTTAAGCTATCATGGTTTTTTGAAAAGCCTATCTGAAGAAAAGGATAAAGATGCAGGAAGGATAGATAATGGGCTGGATTTTCCGGTCTTCTGCGCTCCAGGTTTCGCCCCGGTGCGGCGGCAATGGCGGCGGTGAGGTCTCCAGCGTACCGCCGCAATCCTCCAGTCTGGTTTTGCGGTGGCACTAAGCAGCACCACCTGGAAGAGCTGCACCCAGTGTGCAACACCCCTGGTTGTGACACAGGCGCAAGTTTGAGCTCCTGCCCAACCCGTCCACCCGGAAGTGCGCCCGCAGTGACCACCTGGGAAATTAGGGCAGTCCAACGAACTCGTCAGCGAAGAGGTGAATATTGGGCTCCTGAGGTAAATGTAACTGTTTTTTCTTTTAATTTTTTCAGTGATTTGTGTTGTGACGTGGGTAATATTTTGAAAAGTTTTTTTTTAAGTTCCCCCCCGCCCCCCCCAGCTCCCTCCCCAGCCCCCACCGCCTCCGCGCCAGACGTCTTTCGGAGCACTCCCCGGCTCAGCACTTTAGCTCGGGAGTTTCCCATCCTCGCGCCATGAGAGGTGTACAACGCCTCCCTTACCGCTGTGCCCCCTGACACAGAGCCCAGATGCCCAAACTTAAATACTAAAGCGTAAACTATTCCCAGCCGCTAACTTTCCTGCCCCACCACCATTACCGCCCCAAAAACATAAAAGCCTAAAATCCAGCCCAATAACATTTAATTATGTTATTTAGATATATTAATCAAAGATTAATGTTTACTTTGAATTCTACTGTATTGTTTCAAAACTAAGACCAGACCACTAAATATAAAAATAATTATACTACCTAAGTATTTGATTTAATGTTCCTTGCTTTGTGCTGTCACTGTATATTAATGTGGATGTCTGAAAATAGTATAATTACCATTTAGATTGGAAAAATGCATGACTGATAGAACTCCTTAAGACTTTTACCAACTCCCATTGTGTGTATTGTGAAGCTGTAATTATCACATGAAGTTCCTGCTGCTATGCTTCAGGACTTTCTCTTTGGGCCATCTCCAGCGACACGCTCTGGGAAAAAGCTACCAGTTGTACTGTCGTATAATTTTCAGTGAACAACTGCAGGTATTTTTTCATAAAGTTGCAGCAAATATCCTCAGTCTTTCAACATGAACATCGAGTCATAGTCAACATCTTCACTGAGGTGTACGAAAGCATGGGCCTTACACTAAACATCTGTAAGACAAAGGTCCTCCACCAACCTGACCCCGCCACACAGCACTGCCCCCCCAGTCATCACGATCCACAGTGCAGCCCTGGACAACGTGAACCACTTTCCATATCTCGGGAGCTTATTATCAGCAAGGGCAGACATTTATGACGAGGTTCAACACCTCCTCCAGTGTGCCAGCACAGCCTTTAGCCGACTGAGGAAGACAGTGTTCAAAGATCAGGCCCTCAAATCTGTCACCAAGCTTATGGTCTACAGGCTGTAGTGATATCCGCCCTCCTGTATGGCTCAGAGACATGGACCATACACAATAGACACCTCAAATCGCTGAAGAAATACTATCAATGATGTCTCCGCAAGATCCTGCAAATCCCCTGGGAGGACAGACGCACCAACGTTAGTGTCCTCAATCAGGCCAACATCCCCAGCATCGAAGCACTGACCATACTCGACCAGTTCCATTGGACGGGCCACATTGTTTGTATGTCTGACACAAGACTCCCAAAGCAAGCGCCCTACTCGGAACTCCTACACAGCAAGCGAGTCCCAGGTGGGCAGAGGAAACGTTTCGAGGACACACTCAAAGCCTCCTGGGAGTCCCTGGTCAAAGACCGCCCTAAGTGGAGGAAGAGCATTCGGGAGGGTGCTGAGCACCTCAAGTCTCGTCGCCAAGAGCATGCAGAAAACAAGCACAGGCAGTGGAAGGAGTGTGTGGCAAACCAGACTCCCCACCCACCCTTTCCTTCAAAGACTGTCTGTCCCACCTGTGACAGAGACTGTAATTCCCGTATTGGACTGTACATCATCATCATCATAGGTAGTCCCTCGAATCGAGGATGACCTGCTTCCACGCCAAAAAGTTCACAGGTGTTTCAATGAAGGACCTAATATTCCAGGTCCCGAACTAAATCTTGAAGGGTGGAAGATGCCTGTGCGTGAATTTTTTGACCGTGTGGTGGTCGTTGCATACCAGCCACCACATGGGCTTAACAGAGTTAGGTCTTGGTCCAGTGACAAGGATTACCCAAGACAACTGAAGACCAGCTCTGCTGTACAGTCACCTAAGAATTCACTTTTAGAGTGGAAGCAAGTCTTCCTCGGTTTTAAGGGACTGCCTATGATGATGATGCATCAACAATGCAGCGTGCACTGGTCTTTGTTGCACATACCAACAGGGATATGGGCAGCAAAATTATAATACACATTCCTTCCAACTAGCAACATACTGCTAGGTTGGTTTAAGGGCATGCTTTCCAATAGTCCTTTTTTTTAAATCATCCAAAAATAGTGTATTTTGGTTAATGTAACAACACTTTATTTTACCTCACAACTGATAGATTGTTAATCTTAATATTCAGAGGGCCAACTTGGCCATCACTTCTCTGAAGGTGACCTGAACAATCATCCTTCCCCATCCCTATTCTGTGATACACTCCTCCCTCCCTTCACAAAGATGCTCTCCCCCACCCCACACAGCAGAGTCCTTTATTCTTCACTTCACAATGTTGTTGTGCATCACTGAGGTACTCCTCCTCACTGCTGGTCCTGGCTCCACCTCCTACCCAATGTTTCTTCAATTTCATTGCCGTGTTGCAGGCAAAAATTCTTGATCTGGCAACAAAAATCAGGAGATCAGGAATTGCTACCTCCAGCACACAGCACAGAATCAATTCTGAGAATGAAGTAATGGGTTCAGGAAGGAGCCCAGCTGTGGTTCCTTTGAGTCAGACTAAAGGAACCACAGAAAAGGGCATCAAGAATTTTCTTCTTACATCAAATAATAACACAACTTAAATTTTAACAAAAGTGCACATAGGAGCATGAGCTCACAAAGCAATCCCTCTCTCCATAGATGCTGCCTGACCCGCTGAGATTTCCAGCATTTTCTGTTTTTATTTCAGAATCCAGCATCTGCAGTATTTTGCTTTTGCTCACAAAGTATAAAAGGCCCAGTGGGAGTCCGGAGATTGGCGGCAGCGTCGAGGAGGAGGAGGCATCGGAGGGGCCTATAAAAGGCCTAGCGGGGGTCCAGGGATCAGTGGCAGCGTCGAGGAGGAAGAGGCATCGAAGAGGCCAGCTGGTGCCGGTGCAGGGGCAGGAGGTAAACAAAGGAGTAGAAAGAAATCGAAAGGTGACGTCACAGCCAAGGGGGTAAGTGATTGGCTGGTGATGGGTGAGTACTTTTTCTTTTTCTTTTCCCTATCAGTAGGTAACCTTTGTCATTGTTGTGCCAAATTAAGTTAATCTAGGGGTTAAATCATGGCATGAGAGCTCAGACACGTGTTATGCGCCTCCTGTGCTATGTGGGAAGTCAAGGACGATTCCAGCGTCCCTAATGACTACATATGCAGGAAGTGTATCCACCTGCACCACCTGACAGACCGCATTGCGGCACTGGAGCTGCAGATGGATTCACTCTGGAGTATCCGCGATGCTGAGGATGTCATGAATAGCACGTTTAGTGAGTTGGCCACACCTCAGGTAAAGGGTACACAGCTAGATAGGGGATGGGTGACCAACAGGAAGATCAGTGGAAGGAAGGAAGGAAGGAAGGATGTATCTGCAAAACAGATACACCGCTTTGGGTACTGTTGGGGGGGATGACTCATCCGGGGAGAGCAGCAGCAGCCAAGTTCATGGCACCGTGGGTGGCTCTGCTGCACAGGAGGGCAGGAAAAAGAGTGGGAGAGCTATAGTGGTAGGGGATTCTATTGTAAGGGGTATAGATAGACGTTTCTGCAGCTGCAATCGAGACATCAGGATGGTATGTTGCCTCCCTGGTGCAAGGGTCAAGGATATCTCAGAGCGGGTGCAGGACATTTTGAAGGGGAAGGGTGAACAGCCAGTTGTCGTGGTGCATGTAGGTACCAATGATATAGGTAAAAAATGGGATGAGGTCCTACAAGCTGAATTTAGGGAGCTAGGAGTTAAATTAAAAAGTAGGACCTCAAAGGTAGTAATCTCAGGATTGCTATCAGTGCCATGTGCTCGTCAGAGTAGGAATCGCAGGATAGCTCAGATGAATATATGGCTTGAGGAGTAATGCAGAAGGGAGAGATTCAAATTCCTGGGACATTGGAACCGGTTCTGGGGGAGGTAGGACCAGTACAAACTGGATGATCTACACTTGGGCAGTACCGGAATCAACGTCCTAGGGGGAGTGTTTGCTAGTGCTGTTGGGGAGGGGTTAAACTAATATGGCAGGGGGATGGGAACCTATGCAGAGAGACAGAGGGAAGTAAAATAGGGGCAGAAGCAAAAGATAGAAATAAGAAAAGTAAAAGTGGAGGACAGAGAAACCCAAGGCAAAAATAAAAAAAGGCCATTTTACAACAAAATTCTAAAAGGGAACAGTGTGTTACAAAGACAAGCCTGAAGGTTCTGTGCCTCAATGCGAGGAGTATTCGTAATAAAGTGGACGAATTAATTGCACAGGCAGCAATTAATGAATGTGATATAATTGGCATCATGGAGACATGGCTCCAGGGTGACCAAGGCTGGGAAATCAACATCCAGGGGTACTCAAATTCAGGAAGGATAGGCAGAAAGGAAAAGGAGGTGGGGTAGCGTTGCTGGTTAAAGAAGAAATTAACGCAATAGTAAGGAAGGACATTAGCTTGGATGATGTGGAATCTGTATGGTTGGAGCTACGAAATACCAAAGGCAGAAAATGCTAGTGCGAGTTGTGTACAGACCAGCAAGCAGTGGTGGTGAGGTTGGGGACAGCATCAAACAAGAAATTAGGGATGCGAGCAATAAAGGTACAGCAGTTATCATGGGTGACTTTAATCTACATATAGATTGGGCGAACCAAACTGGTAGCAATACGAAAGAGGAGGATTCCCTGGAGTGTATTAGGGATGGTTTTCTGGACCAATATGTCGAGGAACCAACTAGAGGGCTGGCCATCCTCGACTGGGTGATGTGTAATGAGAAAGGACTAATTAGCAATCTTATTGTGCGAGGCCCCTTGGGGAAGAGTGACCATAATATAGTAGAATTCTTTATTAAGATGGAGAGTGACACAGTTAATTCAGAGACTAGGGTCCTGAACTTAAGGAAAGGTAACTTCGATGATATGAGACATGATTGGCTAGAATAGACAGGCAAATTATACTTAGAGGGTTAACAATGGATAGGCAATGGCAAACATTTAAAGATCACATGGACGAACTTCAAAAATTGTACATCCCTGTCCGGAGTAAAAATAAAACGGGGAAGGTGGCTCAACCATGGCTAACAAGGGAAATTAAGGATAGTGTTAAATCTGACGTCGAGGCATATAAATTGGCCAGAAAAAAGCAACAAACCTGAGGGCTGGGAGAAATTTAGAATTCAGCAGAGGAGGACAAAGAGTTTAATTAAGAGGGGGAAATAGAGTATGAGAGGTAGCTTGCCGGGAACATAAAAACTGACTGCTAAAGCTTCTATAGATATGTGAAGAGAAAAAAATTAGTGAAGACAAACATAGGTCCCTTGCAGTCAGATTCAGGTGAATTTATAATGGGGAACAAAGAAATGGCAGACCAATTGAACCAATACTTTGGTTCTGTCTTCACGAAGGAAGACAATGTAACCTTCCGGAAATACTAGGGGACCGAGGGTCTAGTGAGAAGGAAGAACTGAAGGAAATCCTTATTAGGCGGGAAATGGTGTTAGGGAAATTGATGGTATTGAAGGCCAAAAAATCCCGGGGCCCTGCATCCCAGAGTACTTAAGGAAGTGGCCTTAGAAATAGTGGATGCATTAGTGATCGTTTTCCAATAGACTATCGACTCTGGATCAGTTCCTATGGAGTGGAGGATAGCTAATGTAACACCATTTTTTAAAAAAGGGAGGGAGAGAGAAAACGGGTAATTATAGACTGGATAGCCTGACATCAGTAGTGGGGAAAATGTTGGAATAAATTATTGAAATTGAAATAACTGCGCATTTGGAAAACAGTGACAGGATCAATCCAAGTTAACAAGGATTCATGCTTGACAAATCTTCTGGAATTTTTTGAGGATGTAACTAGTAGAGTGGACAAGGGAGAACCAGTGGATGTGGTGTATTTGGACTTTCAAAAGGCTTTTGACAAGGTCGCACACAAGAGATTGGTGCGCAAAATTAAAGCACATGATATTGGGGGTAATGTACTGGCGTGGATAGAGAACTGGTTGGCAGACAGGAAGCAGAGAGTCGGGATAAATGGGTCCTTTTCAGAATGGCAGGCAGTGACTAGTGGGGTGCCGCAGGGCTCAGTGCTGGGACCCCAGCTATTTACAATATACATTAATGATTTGGATGAAGGAATTGAGCGTAATATCTCCAAGTTTGCAGATGACACTAAACTGGGTGGGGTTGTGAGCTGTGAGGAGGACGCGAAGACACTGCAGGGTGACTTGGACAGGTTAGGTGAATGGGCAAATGTATGGTAGATGCAGTATAATGTGGATAAATGTGAAGTTATCCACTTTGGTGGCAAAAACACGAAGGCAGAATATTATCTGAATGGCGGCAGATTAGGAAAAGGGGAGGTGCAATGAGACCTGGGTGTCATGGTACATCAGGCATTGAAAGATGGCATGCAGGTACAGCAGGCGGTGAAGAAGGCAAATGGTACGCTGGCCTTCATAGCTAGGGGTTTTGAGTGTAGGAGCCGGGAGGTCTTACTGCAGTTCTACAGGGCCTTGGTGAGGCCTCAGCTGGAATATTGTGTTCAATTTTGGTCTCCTAATCTGAGGAAGGATGTTCTTGCTATTGAGGGAGTGCAGCAAAGGTTCACCAGACTGATTCCCGGGATGGCTGAACTGACATATGGGGAGAGACTGGATCGACTGGGCCTTTATTCACTGGAGTTTCGAAGGATGAGAGGGGATCTCATAAAAACATACAAAATTCTGACAGGACTGGACAGGTTAGATGCAGGAAGAATGTTCCGGATGTTGGGGAAGTCCAGAACCAGGGGACATAGTCTAAGGATAAGGGGTAAGCCATTTAGGACTGAGATGAGGAGAAGCTTCTTCACTCAGAGAGTTGTTAACCTGTGGAATTCCCTACCGCAAAAGTTGTTGATGCCAGTTCGTTGGATATATTCAAGAGGGAGTTAGATATGGCCCTTATGGCTAAAGGGATCAAGGGGTATGGAGAGAAAGCAGGAACAGGGGTACTGAGGTGAATGATCAGCCATGATCTTATTGAATGGTGGTGCAGGCTCGAAGGGCCGAATGGCCTACTCCTGCACCTATTTTCTATGTTTTCTATGTCTATGTTTCTAATTGTTGATTTGCTGCTCCAGGTTAAAACAAGTGCATATTTGCTTTTGGTGCAGACAGGCAACTGCATTCTCGAGTTGTCAATTGCTTACATTATAGCGTAGAATTTCTAATCCATGAACTTTATGTAACAATGCCTATCATGCTTATACTATATTTCGGTGCACTATTTTTACAAAGGTGCTAACTAATTCAAAATGAGTTTGCACATAAAATTTGCTGTCAGAATTTCTGTAATATTCATAGTCAATGCTAGTGCATCTATGAACATATTCAAGTCCACACGAAGAAGGAGGGAACAGACAAAGAATAAAGTCAAAAGAGCTCTTGGAGCAGCAAATCAACAGCTGACTAGCCTTCCTAGCGGGATCTTGCCAAATTCATTTGTTAGCTCCCTCCACCTTCAATCCCAAGAAAGAGATCAACTTAACATCACAAATTACAAGTCTTCCTCTTCAATCAGGTCTACTGATGGTCCAGCCAACATGGTGAGGGGCAGGCTTGATGGACCAGCTGGTCTTTTCCTGCCCGTCACTTTTGTAAGCTCGTAAATCAGCACAGTGTGGCATTTAAAGAGGTTGGTTAGATGGAGTTAAGATACAGATCGGCCATGATCTAACTGAATGGCGGAACAGGCTCGAGGAGCTGAATGGCCTATTGCTGTTCCTATGTGTTATGTATTTAAACATTGTAACTGTGTAAGACTTGCCACCAGAGGGCGCAACTGTTGGAGGCCCAAGGGTCACCTGCACACCTCATGCAAGGGAGTATAAAAGGTTGTGTGCCATGCTGCTTAGGCACTCTGGAGTTGTATTAAAGAGACTAAGGTCACATCAGTTTTAGCTTACAGTACTCAGTCTTGTGGAGTTCTTCCATACTTAACAATTGGCGACGTGTAACAGATTATGAACTTTCATGTGGTCATGGCTGCCATTGGTATTTTAGAGAGATTTGTAGAGGGTGATGATTGGGAAGCCTTCGTTGAGCATCTCGACCAGTACTTCGTGGCGACCGAGGTGGATAGGGACGATAAAGCGATCAAGCGCAGGGCGATTCTCCTCACCGTTTGTGGGTCCACAATATACGGCCTCATCAAGAATCTGCTAGCACTGGAGAAAGCAGCAGAGACGGCATATACAGAGTTGTGTACGCTGGTTCGGAACCACGTCAAGCCGAAGGAGAGCGTACTAATGGTCAGGTATCGCTTCTACACGCACCACCGCTCCAAGGGCCAGGACGTGGCGAGTTATGTCGCCGACCTGAGACACCTTGAGGGAACTTTCGAATTTGCTGGATTTTGGGGGGACATGCTGCGGGACTTTTTTGTGCTTGGCATCGGCTACGAGGTCATTCTTCGCAAGTTGCTGTCCGCCAAATCCCTAGAACTGAGCAAGGCCATCACGATAGCCCAGGTATTCATAGCTCCGAGCGATAATACCAGACAGATATCTTCCCAGCATTGAAGCTCACCGGCAAGTACTGTGCATAAAATAACGTCGTGAGCAGGCAGAACTGCATATGGCAGGGCCTACACGTTTGCAGATGCAAGACCGAGGATAACTCGGAGACCGCCATCGGGCGTGAATGCAAATCCATTAGCACCATGTTGCTGCTGCGGGGCTAATCATCGAGCCCATCAATGTCGATTCAAGCACTACATGTGCACAGGCTGCGAAACAATGGGGCATCTCCAGCGAATGTGCAAGAGTGCTGCGACTCACCACGTGGCAGAGTCGGCAGAGGATGATCGATCCGGCGCGGATCATGCAGAACAAACAAGAGAGGCAACTCAATCCTTGGACGCAGTGTGTGGGGTACAGATTTTCACCACCAAGAGCCCTCCTATCATGCTGAAAGTCAAATTGAACGGTATTCCAGTATCAATGGAATTGGACACGGGGGCGAGTCAGTCAATTATAAACCAGAAGGCTTTTGCGAAACTGTGGGGCAACAAGGCACAAAGGCCCAAACTGAGTCCGATTCAGACAAAGCTGCGCACCTACACCAAAGAGCTCATACCAGTCATTGGCAGTGCGGCAGTGAAGGTGGAGCTCTGCATGATTTATCACTGTGGATTGTGCCAGCTGATAGCCCAAAGCTATTCAGCAGAAGCTGGCTGGGAAAGATTTGATGGAATTGGGACAACATCAAAGCACTATCTTCAGTGGATGATGTCTCATGCGCCCAAGTGCTGAGCAAGTTTCCGTTGCTATTTGAACCAGGCATCGGCAACTTCACAGGCGCCAAGGTGCAGATCCATGTAGTCCCCGATGCAAGGCCCGTTCATCACAATGTTCGAGCGGTTCCATATATGATGAGGGAGAAAATCGAGATCGAACTGGACAGACTTCAACAAGATGGAATCATATCGGCAGTCGATTTCAACGAGTGGGCCAGTCCAATTGTTCCGTTGTTGAAAAGCGATGGCACGGTCAGAATCTGCAGAGACTACAAGGTAACGATCAACCAAGTCTCGTTACAAGACTAGTACCCGCTACCCAAGGCAGATGACCTGTTTGCAATGTATGGGGAAGTCGTTCATCAAGTTGGACCTAACCTCCGCCTGCATGACATAGGAGCTGGCTGAATCTTCAAAAAGATTGACGTGCATCAACACGCACAAAGGACTGTTAATAGGCACCACAGGTGCCCTTTTGGGATTGGCTCAACTGCTGCCATCTTCCAGAGGAACATGGAGAGTCTGCTGAAATCGGTTCCATGCACCGTTGTGTTTCAAGACGACATCCTGATCACTGGACATGACACCACTGAACACCTGCTCAACCTGGAAGAGGTTCTAAGTCGACCTGACAGAGTGGGACTCGAGCTGAAATGCTCCAAGTGTGTTTTCCTGGCGCCAGAGGTCAAATATTTGGGGAGAAAGATTGCGACATACGGCATCAGACCCATGGACTCAAAAGACAGAGGCCATCAAGAATGCACCCAGACCACAGACTGTGACGGAGCTGCATTCGTTCCTGGGACTCCTCAATTATTTTGGTAACTTTCTACCGGGTTTAAGCACTTTCCTGGAACCATTGCACATGTTGCTACGTAAGGGTGATGACGGGGTTTGGGGTAAATCTCAAGAGACAGCCTTTGAGAAGGCCAGAAACCTACTTTGTTCTAATAAGTTACTGGTAGGACCCGTGTAAACGATTAGTGTTAGCTTGTGATGTATCTTCGTATGGGGTCGGCTGCGTGTTACAGCAAACCAATGTATCGGGCAAACTTCAAGTGGTTGCATACGTGTCTAGAAGTCTGTCTAAGGCTGAAAGAACCTACAGTATGGTTGAGAAAGAGGCGTTAACATGTGTATATGGGGTTAAGAAAATGCACCAATATCTATTTGGACTTCGGTTTGAGCTTGAAACCGACCACAAACCATTAATTTCACTGTTCTCAGAAAACAAAGGTACAAACACCAATGCTTCATCCCGCATCCAAAGATGGGCATTAACATTGTCCGCCTATGACTACGTTATCCGCCACAGACCAGGCATGGAGAACTGTGTTGATGCCCTCAGTCGACTACCATTGCCCACTACCGGGGTGGAAATGGTGCAGCCCGCAGACTTGCTTCTGGTCATGGAAGCTTTTGAGAGTATTAAAGCCAAGGAAGTGGCATACAAATTGGCCAGAAATAGCAGCGAACCTGGGGACTGGGAGAAATTTAGAACTCAGCAGAGGAGGACAAAGGGTTTGATTAGGGCAGGGAAAATGGAGTACGAGAAGAAGCTTGCAGGGAACATTAAGGCGGATTGCAAAAGTTTCTATAGGTATGTAAAGAGGAAAAGGTTAGTAAAGACAAACGTAGGTCCCCTGCAGTCAGAATCAGGGGAAGTCATAACGGGGAACAAAGAAATGGCAGACCAATTGAACAAGTACTTTGGTTCAGTATTCACTAAGGAGGACACAAACAACCTTCCGGATATAAAAGGGGTCAGAGGGTCTAGTAAGGAGGAGGAACTGAGGGAAATCTTTATTAGTCAGGAAATTGTGTTGGGGAAATTGATGGGATTGAAGGCCGATAAATCCCCAGGGCCTGATGGACTGCATCCCAGAGTACTTAAGGAGGTGGCCTTGGAAATAGCAGATGCATTGACAGTCATTTTCCAACATTCCATTGATTCTGGATCAGTTCCTATCGAGTGGAGGGTAGCCAATGTAACCCCACTTTTTAAAAAAGGAGGGAGAGAGAAAGCAGGGAATTATAGACCGGTCAGCCTGACCTCAGTAGTGGGTAAAATGATGGAATCAATTATTAAGGATGTCATAGCAGCGCATTTGGAAAATGGTGACATGATAGGTCCAAGTCAGCATGGATTTGTGAAAGGGAGATCATGCTTGACAAATCTTCTAGAATTTTTTGAGGATGTTTTCAGTAAAGTGGACAAAGGAGAACCAGTTGATGTGGTATATTTGGACTTTCAGAAGGCTTTCGACAAGGTCCCACACAGGAGATTAATGTGCAAAGTTAAAGCACATGGGATTGGGGGTAGTGTGCTGACGTGGATTGAGAACTGGAAGCAAAGAGTAGGAGTAAATGGGTACTTTTCAGAATGGCAGGCAGTGACTAGTGGGGTACCGCAAGGTTCTGTGCTGGGGCCCCAGCTGTTTACATTGCACATTAATGATTTAGACGAGGGGATTAAATGTAGTATCTCCAAATTTGCAGATGACACTAAGTTGGGTGGCAGTGTGAGCTGCGAGGAGGATGCTATGAGGCTGCAGAGTGACTTGGATAGATTAGGTGAGTGGGCAAATGCGTGGCAGATGAAGTATAATGTGGATAAATGTGAGGTTATCCACTTTGGTGGTAAAAACAGAGAGACAGACTATTATCTGAATGGTGACAGATTAGGAAGGGGGAAGGTGCAGCGAGACCTGGGTGTCATGGTACATCAGTCATTGAAGGTTGGCATGCAGGTACAGCAGGCGGTTAAGAAAGCAAATGGCATGTTGGCCTTCATAGCGAGGGGATTTGAGTACAGGGGCAGGGAGGTGTTGCTACAGTTGTATAGGGCCTTGGTGAGGCCACACCTGGAGTATTGTGTACAGTTTTGGTCTCCTAACTTGAGGAAGGACGTTCTTGCTATTGAGGGAGTGCAGCGAAGATTCACCAGACTGATTCCCGGGATGGTGCGACTGACCTATCAAGAAAGACTGGATCAACTGGGCTTGTATTCACTGGAGTTCAGAAGAGTGAGAGGGGACCTCATAGAAACGTTTAAAATTCTGACGGGTTTGGACAGGTTGGATGCAGGAAGAATGTTCCCAATGTTGGGGAAGTCCAGAACCAGGGGTCACAGTCTAAGGATAAGGGGTAAGCCATTTAGGACCGAGATGAGGAGAAACTTCTTCACCCAGAGAGTGGTGAACCTGTGGAATTCTCTACCACAGAAAGTAGTTGAGGCCAATTCACTAAATATATTCAAAAGGGAGTTAGATGAAGTCCTTACTACTCGGGGGATCAAGGGGTATGGCGAGAAAGCAGGAAGTGGGTACTGAAGTTTCATGTTCAGCCATGAACTCATTGAATGGCGGTGCAGGCTAGAAGGGCTGAATGGCCTGCTCCTGCACCTATTTTCTATGTTTCTATGTTTCTATGAGAGCAAGGGGTCACCCGTCACTGCTCGCCAGATCAGGACCTGGACCAGCCAGGATCCTGTGCTATCACTTGTAAAAAGTTGCGTCCTCAATGGGAGCTGGTCGTCCCTTCCTGGGAAAATGCAAGATGAAATTAAGCCGTTTCACCGACGCAAAGGTGAAATGCCTATCCAATCGGATTGTCTCTTATGGGGTAATCGCGTGGTTTAGCCAAAAAAGGCAGGGAAATGTTTATATGCGACCCACACAGTACCCACCCAGGCATAGTCATGATGAAGGCTATATCCAGGTCGCATGTTTGGTGGCCCAGCATTGACTCAGACTTAGAGTCATGCGTACACCAGTGCAACACGTGCTCACAATTGAGCAATGCACCAAGGGAGGCTCCGTTGAGTCTATGGTCATGGCTCTCCAAACTGTGGTCCAGGATCCACTTAGATTTTGCCGGCTCCTTTCTTGGAAAGATATTTTTAGTAGTTGTGGACGCTTACTCCAAATGTATTGAATGTGTAATCATGTCATCCAACACATCCACTGCCATCATTGAAAGCCTCCGGGCTATGTTCGCCACCCATGGCTTGCCCGACGTCCTTGTCAGTGACAATGGACCAGCCCGTAATTCAACGAGGTTATGACCCGCAATGGTATCAAGCATGTCAGGTCTGCCCCATTTAAGCCCGCATCCAACGGTCAAGCGGAACGGGCAGTCTAAACTATCAAATAGAGCTTGAAATGCCTGACGGAAGGCTCCTTGCAGACCCGCTTATCTCGGGTTCTGCAGAGCTACTGGACACGACCCCACTCACTCACTGGGGTTCCCCCTGCAGGGTAGTTAATGAAGAGAGCACTCAAAATCAGGCTCTCCCTAGTCCACCTGGATCTAAATGATCATGTGGAAACCCGGCATCACTGGCAAAACATGTACCACGATCACGCGTGACATTGATGTTAATGACCCTGTGTTTGTCCTCAATTACGGTCATGGTCCTAAATGGGTCGCTGGCACCGTCTTGGCCAAGGAGGGGAATAGAGTGTTTATAGTCAAACTACTGAATGAACAATCGTGCAGAAAGCATTTGGATCAGACCAAACTGCGGTTCACCGACAACCAGGAACAACCTGAAGAGGACATCACCATCATTGATCCACCAACACACACCCAACTAGCAATCGACTTCGCTGTCAATCAAGAGGATGAACCTACCATTCCCAACAGTCCTGTCAGATCGGCCGCGCCACAGTGCAGTCCGACTAACTCACCCATGTCAGAGTTTGAACTCAGATGATCAACCAGGGAGCATAGGACCCCAGATCATCTTAACTTTTAAATAATTTGTATCAAAGACGTTGGGGGGGGGGGGGGGGGGGAGGGGGAGTGATGTTATGTATGTAAACATTATAACTGTGTAAGACTTGCCACCAGAGGGCGCAACTGTTGGAGACCCAAGGGTCACCTGCACACCTCGTGCAAGGGAGTATAAAAGGTTTTCTGCCATGCAGCTTAGGCACTCTGGAGTTGTATTAAAGAGACTAAGTTCACATCAGTTTTAGCTCACAGTACTCAGTCTTGTGGAGTTCTTCCATACTTAACACTATGTTCCTTCCTATGCTGAGCAACAATAACTTGCACATCCAGTTTATAATTCAGTGTTGGCACTGTGCTGTGCAATATTGAAGCTAATGGTACAACAAAGCACATCAAAATCAGTTACAGGAAACAAGCAAACATCAGTTAATTTCCTTTCCATCTCCGTCAAACCATTATCAGGAATGACTGAATAATATTGCCGCACAATGATCTGAAAAAGCCTACAAACTGACAACTTCAAAGATTATTTTTACTACTTAAACCAGTAAGAATCATTTTGTATGGTTTTCAATAAGTAAGTTTGCCATGACAATGGTAAAATACACATCTGCGTACAGTGTATATGCCTGCTTAAACCAGTGCCCACGGACTTTATGACTCATAACTGAATTTAAAGCTAATCCCTTGAAGTTCACAGCGCATAATCACTGCCAAAAGTGATTTCAAGGCAGTACTCTGATTGAAAGGTTCAAATGATTTATTCATAGCTTCACTAGACTAATTCCCGGGATGAGAGGATTGTCCTATGAGGAGAGATTGAGTAAATAAGGCCTATATTCCCTAGCATTTAGAAGAATGAGAGGTGATCGCATTGAAACTTCTTAAGGAGCTTGACAGAATAGATGCTGAGAGGATGTTTCCCTTGGCTGGGGAATCTAGAACTGTGTCACAGTCTCAGAATAAGGGGTCGGCCATTTAGGACTGAGATGAGGAGAAATTTATTCACTCAAAGGGTTCTGAATCTTTGTAATTCTTTACCCTAGCTGTGGATGCTCAGTCACTGAGTATATCCAAGACAGAGATTGATCGATTTTTGGATACTATGGGATTCAAGAGATATGGGGATAGTGTGGGAAGGCGGAGATGAGGTAGAAAATCAGCCATGATTTTATTGAATGGTGGAGCAGGTTCGAAGGGCTGAATGACTTACTCTTGCTCCTATTTCTTATGTTTTTATGATGAATATGAACATCTCTAGTTTCACTTTTGTGGATTGTGTTGTAATTTGAACCTCTGGGTTAGATTCCAGCCTGCATCTTACTCCTGGGAGTCTTTAATTCTATCTATACACCATTTTAACACCTTAATTAGTTACCAGGCCTGTGTTTCCCTCCTAGTTATTCATTATTCCATTTATAACTTATCTGACGCCTTGCTTAGATTACAGCATGTAACTCACTGAGATGCATCATATCATTTATTCATAGCATGTCGAATGTCATCAGCTATATAGAAAATAAATATATGAACTACTTTGAAAGTTGGTTAATGATTGGGGGCAAGGAGCAGCACCGGAGGGTGTCTGAGAACAATTGGGGTCCGGGACCATCGCTGGGGGTGGGAGGGATCGGTGAGGATCGGGGGGAATCAGGTTAAAATTATCCCTATTTGGCTTGATACCATATATAGCATGTCAACTAGAAAATAGCTATCTTGAATTTAACATATAAGATTCTTGCACACAGCACTTTATTTAGGATTATGCAATTTATGATAATTATTCATTTGTCTTTTGGGCATTGCTGCAGGAGTCACATTAATCCAATCATTGCTGAGCAAGGAAACCTGGGCATCTCTGCCACACAGAGAGCAGATGTTAGAAACATAGACATAGAAAATAGGAGCAGTAGTAGGCCATTCGGCCTCTCACCATTCAATATGATCATAGCTAATCCTCTATCTCAACACCATATTCCCGCTTTTTCCCCATACACCTTGATGCCTTTTGTTTCTAGAAATCTATCTCCCTCTTAACTATATTCAGTGACTTGGCCTCCACAGCCTTCTGTGGTAGAGAATTCCACAGGTTCACCACCCTCTGAATGAAAACATTTCTCCTCATCTTGGTCCTAAATTTCCTACCCCGTGTCCTGAGACTGTGACCCCTTGTTTTAGACTTCCCAGCCAGGGGAAACATCCTCCCCGCATCCATTCTATCCAACCCAGTCAGAATTTTATACATTTCAATGAGATCCCCTCTCATTCTTCTAAACTCTCGTGAATACAGGCCAAGTCGACCCAATCTCTCCTCATACGACAGTCCTGCCATCCCAGGAATCAGTCTGGTGAACCTTCGCTGCACTCTCTCTATGGCAAGTATATCCTTTCTCAGATAAGGAGACCAAAACTGCACACAATACTCCAGGTGCGGTCTCACCAAGGCCCTGTATAACTGTAGTAAGACATCCTTGCTCCTGTACTCAAATCCTCTTGCAATGAAGGCCAATTTGTGAGTTATAACTGCTCATTTGTGAGTTTGCCTCTTCTTTTGATGTTGTGGTCGATTTTCTGACGTTCTTTGAATATATTTCTCTTAATCTGCCAAGCTTGTTTGTTATCTGTTTAGAAGCATGGCAATGCAATCATGACATACCTTATCACAGTAAAAATCTCATTAACACCATAAATTTATTCTACTTCCCACCCAACTCTACTTCCTTTTGCATCCGCCCCTGGAAAAAACTCTCTCCAAACTCTCTTATAACTGCACTTATCAACCCCAAACTGTCTAGCCTTTGGGCCTCCATTCACCATGACATTTCTGCATTTCTGCTCAACCACCACTGCCTTTGATACCCTAGTCCCTATTAAAACTATTATTCTCTCTCACCCTGGCCATTCCCCCTGGTACGGCCCTCATCTTCGCTCCCTCAAGTCCAAGGGGCGCAGACTTGAACGGATGTGGCAGGCAACTGGTTTAGCCATTCACCGCCAGGTCTGGCAGGACCACATAAAGCATTATCGGGTCCTACTCTTGTCTACCAAAACTGCTCACTGTTCCTGGATCATTCTGGAATGCAAAGGTAACCCCTGGCTACTATTCTTATACCGCTAACCGTCTGCTTAAACCCCTCTCCCCTGTCTCCACCATACTCACGTCCAACAACAAGTGCGAGGAGCTCATGGACTTCTTTGTCTCAAAAATTGAGACCATCCGATCAGCTGCCTTTGCCACTTCCCTTCCTTCCCCTAGCCTACCGGGCCAAACTTCCTCTGAGGTTCACCCCTGCCCTTGCCCTGAACTCGCATCTTTCGCCAGTTTCTCCCTGATCTCCCCTCTTGACCTCGCCACGCTCATCTTGTCCACTTCCTACTTCCTTGACCCTACAAGATATCTGCACTCCTCAAATTCTGGCCTCTTGAACATCCCTCATTATAACTGCTCAACCATCAGTGGCCGTGCCTTCAGCTGTTTGGGCCCTAAGCTCTGGAACTCCCTCCCGAAACATCTCCACCTCTCTACCTCTCTTTCCTCCTTTAAGACGCTCCTTAAAACCTACCTCTTTAAACAAGCTTTCGGTCATCTGGCTTAATTTCCTCTTTTGTGGTTCGGTGTCAAATTTATCTATTTTGTCTTATAACACTGTTGTGAAGCGACGGGAGTTCGGAGGAGCGGCGGGAGTTCAGAGGAGCCAGCTGGTGCAGCTGCAGCAGGGAGAGAAGGCAAAAAAGAAGTTGAAAGAAATCAAAGGGTGACATCACAGCCAAGGGGGTAAGTGGTGGGCTGGTGATTGGTGAGTAGTTTTTCGTTTTCTTTTCCTTTATTGGTAGGTAACCTGGTTGTTGCCAAATTAAGTTAATCTAGGGGTTAAGTCATGGCAGAAGAGCTCGGACCCGTGTCATGCTCCTCTTGTGCTATGTGGGAACTCAGGGACGATTCCAGTGTCCCTGATGACTACATGTGCGGGAAGTGTATCTTGCTGCAGCTCCTGACAGACCGCATTGTGGCACTGGAGCTGCGGGTGGATTCAATCTGGAGCATCCGTGATGCTGAGGATGCCGTGAATAGCACGTTTAGTGAGTTGGTCATACCGCAGGTAAAGGTTACACAGACAGATAGGGGATGGGTGACCAACATGAAGAGCAGTAGAAGGAAGGTAGTGCAGAGCTCCCCTGCGGTCATCCCCCTCCAAAACAGATACACCGTTTTGAGTACTGTTGAGGGGGATGACTCATCAGGGAAGGGCAGCAGCAGCCAAGTTCATTGCGCCATGGGTGGCTCTGCTGCACAGGAGGGCAGGAAAAAGAGTGGGAGAGCTATAGTGGTAGGGGATTCTATTGTAAGGGGAATAGATAGATGTTTCTGCAGCCGCAATCGAGACTCCAGGGTGGTATGTTGCCTCCCTGGTGCAAGGGTCAAGGATGTCTCAGAGTGGCTTCAAGTGTGGTGCAGAAGGGAGGGATTCAAATTCCTGGGACATTGGAACTGGTTCTGGGGGAGATGGGACAAGTACAAACCGTATGGTCTGCACCTGGGCAGGACCAGAACCAATGTCCTTGGGGGAGTGTTTGCTAGTGCTGTTGGGGAGGGGTTAAACTAATATGGCAGGGGGATGAGAACCTATGCAGGAAGACAAAGGGAATTAGAATGGGGGCAGAAGCAAAAGATAGAAATAAGAAAAGTAAAAGTGGAGGGCAGAGAAACCCAAGGCAAAAATCAAAAAGGGCCACATTACAGTAAAATTCTAAAGAGACAAAGTGTGTTAAAAAGACATGCCTGAAGGCTCTGTGCCTCAATGCGAGGAGTATTCGTAATAAGGTGGACGAATTAACTGCACAGGCAGCAATTAATGAATATGATATAATTGGCATCACGGAGACATGGCTCCAGGGTGACCAAGGCTGGGAACTCAACATCCAGGGATATCAACATTCAGGAAGAATAGACAGAAAGGAAAAGGAGGTGGGTAGCATTGCTGGTTAAAGAGGAAATTAACACAATAGTAAGGAAGGACAATAGCTTGGATGATGTGGAACCTGTATGGGTGGAGCTGTGGAATAGCAAAGGCAGAAAACACTAGTGGGAGTTGTGTACAGACCACCAAACAGTCGTAGTGAGGTTGGGGACAGCATCAAACAAGAAATTAGGGATGCATGCAATAAAGGTACAGCAGTTATCATGGGCAACTTAAATCTATATATAGATTGGGCTAACGGTGGAGGCGGATTTCCTGGAGTGTATTAGTGATTGTTTTCTGGACCAATATGTCGAGGAACCAACTAGAGGGCTGGCCATCCTAGACTGGGTGATGTGTAATGAGAAAGAACCAATTAGCAATCTTGTTGTGCAAGGCCCCTTGGGTAATAGTGACCATAATATGGTAGAATTCTTTATTAAGATGGAGAGTGACACAGTTAATTCAGAGACTAAGGTCCTGAACTTAAGGAAAGGTATCTTCGATGGTATGAGACGTGAATTGGCCAGAATAGACTGGCGAATGATACTTAAAGGGTTGATGGCGCATAGGCAATGGCAAACATTTAAAGATCACACGGACGAACTTCAAAAATTGTACATCCCTGTCCGGAGTAAAAATAAAATGGAGTATGTGGCTCAACCGTGGCTAACAAGGGAAATTAAGGATAGTGTTAAATCCAAGGAAGAGGCATATAAATTGGCCAGGAAAAGCAGCAAACCTGAGGGCTGGGAGAAATTTAGAATTCAGCAGAGGAGGACAAAGGGTTTAATTAGGAGGGGGAAATAGAGTATGAAAGTAAGCTTGCTGGAAACATAAAAACTGACTGCAAAGCTTCTGTAGATATGTGAAGAGAAAAAGATTAGTGAAGACAAACATAGGTCCCTTGCAGTCAGAGTGAGGTGAATTTATAATGGGGAACAAAGAAATGGCAGACCAGTTGAACAAATACTTTGGTTCTGTCTTCACGAAGGAAGACACAATAATCTTCCGGAAATACTAGGGGACCGAGGGTCTAGTGAGAAGGAGGAACTGAAGGAAATCCTTATTAGGCGGGAAATGGTGTTAGGGAAATTGATGGGATTGAAGGCCGAAAAATCCCTGGGGCCTGATAGTCTGCATCCCAGAGTACTTAAGGAAGTGGCCTTAGAAATAGTGGATGCATTAGTGATTGTTTTCTAATAGACTATCGACTCTGGATCAGTTCCTATGGAGTGGAGGATAGCTAATGTAACACCATTTTTTTAAAAAGGGAGGGAGAGAGAAAATGGGGAATTATAGACCAGTTAGCCTGACATCAGTAGTGGGGAAAATGTTGGAATCAATTATTAAAGATGAAATAGCAGCGCATTTGGAAAGCAGTGACAGGATCAGTCCAAGTCAGCATGGATTTATGAAAGGGAAATGATGCTTGACAAATTTTCTGGAACTTTTTGAAAATGTAACTAATAGAATGGACAAGGGAGAATCAGTGGATGTGGTGTATTTGGACTTTCAAAAGGCTTTTGACAAGGTCCCTTACTAGAGATTGGTTTGCAAAATTAAAGCACATGATATTGGGGGTAATGTACTGACGTGGATAGAGAACTGGTTGCCAGACAGGAAGCAGAGAGTCAGGATAAACAAGTCCTTTTCAGAATTGCAGGCAGTGACTAGGGACCCCAGCTATTTGCAACACACATTCATGATTTAGATGAAGGAATTGAGTGTAATATCTCCAAGTTTGCAGATGACACTAAGCTGGGTTTTGGTGTGAGCTGTGAGCAGGACACTAAGAGCCTGTAGGGTGACTTGGACAGGTTAGGGGAGTGGGCAAATGCATCGCGGATGCAGTATAATGTGGATAAATGTGAGGTTATCCACTTTGGGGGCAAAAACACGGAGCAGATTATTATCTGAATGGCGGTAGAAAAGGGGAGGTGCAACGAGACCTGGGTGTCATGGTACATCAGTCATTGAAAGTTGGCATGCAGGTACAGCAGGCGGTGAAGAAGGCAAATGGTATGTTGGCCTTCATAGCTAGGGGATTTGAGTATAGGAGCAGGGAGGTCTTACTGCAGTTCTACAGGGCCTTGGTGAGGCCTCACCTGGAATATTGTGTTCAGTTTTTGTCTCCTAATCTGAGGAAGGACATTCTTGCTATTGAGGGAGTGCAGTGAAGGTTCACCAGACTGATTCCCGGGATGGCAGGACTGACATATGAGGAGAGACATATCACTGGGGCCTGTATTCACTGGAGTTTAGAAGGATGAGAGGGGATCTCAAAGAAACATATAAAATTCTGACGGGACTGGACAGGTTAGATGCAGGAAGAATGTTCCTGATGTTGGGGAAGTCCAGAACCAGGGGACACAGTCTAAGGATAAGGAGTAAGCCATTTGCGGCTGAGATGAGGAGAAACTTCTTCACTCAGAGAGTTGTTAACCTGTGGAATTCCCTGCCGCAGAGAGTTGTTGATACCAGTTCATTGGATATATTCAAGAGGGAGTTAGATATGGCCCTTACGGCTAAAGGGATCAAGGAGTATGGAGAGAAAGCAGGAAAGGGGTACTGTGGTGAATGATCAGCAATGATCTTATTGAATGGTGGTGCAGGCTTGAAGGGCCGAATGGCCGACTCCTGCACCTATTTTCGATCTTTCTATGTTTCTATGAAGCACCTTGTGATGTTTTACTACATTAAAGGCGCTATATCATTAAAAGTTATTATTATTATTCCCATTAAATTGCTGACCACTCAACTTCCTTTTCTGGCTCCCATGTTAGCTGACATTATTAACAGTTCTCTCTCCTCAGGTACTGTTGTCCACTCCTTCAAATCTACCGTCATTACCCCTCTCCTCAAAAAAAACAACCCTTGGCCCCACTGTGCTTACAAGCTACCACCCCATCTCCAACCTCCCTTTCCTCTCCAAATCCTTGACCACATCGTCACTTTCCAAATCCATGTGCAAATTCCCGGAACTCCATGTTTGAATCCCTTCAATGTGGTTTCCGCCCTGCCACAGTACTAAAACGACTCTCATCAAATTCACAAATGACATCCTTTGTGACTGTGACAAAGGTAAACTATCCCTCCTCGTCATTCTCGACCTGTCTACAGCCTTTGACATGGTTGACCATTCTATCCTCCTCCAACACCTCTCCATCATCGTCTAGCTGGGTCCGACTGCACTCACCTGGTTCCATTCTCATCTATCGAATCATAGCCAGAAACATAGAAACATAGAAAATAGGTGCAGGAGTAGGCCATTCGGCCCTTCGAGCCTGCACCACCATTCAATAAGATCATGGCTGATCTTTCACCTCAGTACCCCTTTCCTGCTTTCTCTCCATACCCCTTGATCCCTTTAGCCACGTCTAACTCCCTCTTGAATATATCCAACAAACTGGCATCAACAACTCTTTGCGGTCTGGAATTCCACAGGTTAACAACTCTCTGAGTGAAGAAGTTTCTCCTCATCTTGGTCCTAAATGGCTTACCCCGTATCCTTAGACTGTGTCCCCTGGTTCTGGACTTCCCCAACATCGGGAACATTCTTCCTGCACCATCCCCGTCAGAATTTTATATGTTTCTATGAGACCCCCTCTCTTCCTTCTAAACTCCAGTGAATACAGGCCCAGTCGATCCAATCTCTCCTCATATGTCAGACCTGCCATCCCGGGAATCAGTCTGGTGAACCTTCGCTGCACTCCTTCAATAGCAAGAACGTCTTTCCTCAGATCAGGAGACCAAAACTGAACACAATATTCCAGGTGAGGCCTCACTAAGACACTATACAACTGCAGTAAGACCTCCCTGCTCCTATACTCAAAACCCCTAGCTATGAAGGCCAACCCACCATTTGCCTTCTTCACCGCCTGCTGTACCTGCATGCCAACTTTCAAAAATCACCTGCAATGTCTTCTCTTCCCACTTCTGCATTGTTTCCTCTCGCTTCCCCCAATGATCTATCCTTGGCCCCCTCCTATTTATCATCTATATGCTGCCCCTTGGCGACATGATCCAAAAACACTGCGTCAGTTTCCACATGTACGCTGATGACACCCAGCTCTACCTCACTACCACTTCTCTCGAACCCTCCACGATCTCTAAATTGTCAAACTGCTTGTCTGACATCTAGTACTGGGTGAGCAGAAATCTTTTCCAATTAAATATTGGGAAGACTGAAGCCATTGTCTTTGGTTCCCTTGCCATTGACTCCCTATTCCCCACCCTATTGCAGGGGTGGGTACTTATTTGCGCTGAAGGGCCACTTAAGAAATTTTGGTGAGCTGTTGAGGGCAGTCTACCAATGTTCCACCAATCGCGCAGTCCTGCGCAGGCCGTCTCCAACTCCTGCCACTGGAAGAGATACTGCGTGTGTGCGACTGCATAGTAAATTTAAAGGGACCACATGTGAAAAAAATAGAGTGAACGTTGCATCCACCTAGACCTTGCATAAACATAAATTCAGATTTGTTGAGATGAGCAGCCATGACTCCACTCTAAAATGTATAGGACATATTCGAGTATGCAGTGCATTCTGGGTACAGATGTCCGCCATTGGGGCCCAGATTCACGGAACGGATGCTTTTAAGATCGCTTTTGTGAATTATTGGTTTGAATGAAGTATTGCTATGTTTTTTCTTTTGTTGCAGTTCGTGCCTGTCTCTGACCCATGAGAAGTGAAAGTGGATAGACGAATGTGCAGCTCGAGCTCCGGCTCGCATTCTATTTTTGTCCCATCCAACGGGCCGGATAGAATGACTTGGTGGGCTGAGGCTGAAACAGACTGTTCGCAACCTAGGTGTCATATTTGACCCTGAAATGAGCTTCCAGCCAGCCACATATCCGGGGTATAACTAAAACTGCCTATTTGTACCTCTGTAACATCACCTGTCTCCACCTCTGCCTCAGCTCATCTGCTGCTAAAACCCTCATCCATGCCTTTCTTGCCTTTAGACTTGACTACTCCAACACACTCTTGGCTGGCCTCCCACATTCTACCCTACATAAATTTGAGGTCATCCAAAACTCTGCAGCCCGTGTCCTAACTCGCACCAAGTCCTGTTCACCCAACACCACTGTGCTCGCTGACCTACATTGGCGCCCAGTTAAGCAATGCCTTGATTTCAAAATTCTCATTTACAAATCCTTGTTTACAAATCCCTTCATGGCCTCGCACCTCCCTATCTCTGTAATCGCCTCATCCTTACAACCCCCCGAGATATCTGCGCTCCTCAAATTCTGCCCTCTTGAGCATCCCTGATTTTAACTGCTCAACCATTGGTGGCCATGTTGCCTCGGCTCTAAGCTCTGGAATTTCCTCCCTAAACCTCTCTGTCTCTCTACCTCTCTTTCCTCTTTAAGATGCTTCTTAAAACCTACCTCTTTGACCAAGCTTTTGGTCAACTGCTGTAATTTCTTCTTATGTGGCTCAGCGTCAAATTTTTTTTTGTCTTATAATACTCCTGTGAAGCACCTTGGGATATTTTACTACAATTTAAAGACACTATATAAATATAAGTTGTTTTTGTTATTGTTGATTTGTAACAAGCATGCTTGTGTATTAGTTAATGGGCTTTGAAAGAAAGAGAATATTAAGAGGAAATAAACAAGCTCCAAAACAATTCCTAGTTAACAAACAGAAGCATTCTATGATACTGAATTCCAAATATCCCTTACACAATGGATTGAAGGTAGAATGGTGTTACCAGGGGAGGGGAAGCTGGGTGCCCCTCTAATAGCTGGCAGGCAATAGAATTTATGGCAGCAAGGGGCAGGTGGGCACTTAAGACCCCATGCAAATGAGGTGCCTTCCCACTGACTCTGTAGACTCCAGTGGCATCAGCGCCGGAGGGCACTGATGAATGGGATCCTGGTGTAACTGCTGGCATCACAGCCCATGGATTTTCAGCCCTGAGTGTCAGCAGCCTATTCAATTGCGGAGTGCATCACAGCTGAACTTGATCCCTGTTCTTGCCCAATGTCCACATTCACCATCTGCAGCGGCGCTGCTGGATAGCAATTGGGAGCAAGAGCACTGGGTTAGAAACACTTGGGTATAAATTCACCTTGGACAGCAGCGTGAAATGGGCAACAGCAAATAGACAGCCCGTTTTGCACTCTGCCAGATTATGACTTCAATGCAAAAGAAAATCAGGTGGAGTGTATAAAGGGCTGCCGATTTGTTACCGGCCATTTTATGCTTGCGCTCAAGCTGAATCTATACCACACTGAGGACAACTGTACCACACTGTTATTTTCCTACTGAGATACTGGGGAGACCACCCCAAATAGTTGACTTCCATTAGCTGGGAAAGCCTCCTGGATTCCAAAACAGGCAAAATGAGGTTGAAACAAGTCTTATTTGTCTGTGTTTGCTATTTTGATTACTGACAAGCTTGGGGAAGCAGAGCATGTGGAGTATTTCTTTGGCTCTGGGGGAAGTAAGTTTGAGTTGCTGCTCCCTCTTTTTTTTCTAGTCTCTCCAGAGCACACACTATGTGCAGTTGAAAGAGTGAATGAGTGGCTGCTTTTCCTCCTCAGTCAATGTTGATCAGATTTATCACTGAGATATCAGTATTTGCTCCATGAATAAGTTTCAGATCATAAGAAGAACAGGTCTGCCAATGGAAGTTGTCCTTTGCCATGAGCATGAATGACAGGTGTAGAGAGAGAACCCGAATTAGAATAATTATCTTACTACTTGCTGAGCAAATGAGCTAAATCTCACGAATGGTAAACCTGTGCTTCCCACACAAAGCCAAATCCCAGGTCATCAAAGGCCTTTTCCTTTTTATCAAATTTCACATAAAGTGTTAAATATTAACTTTTTCCCCTGATGATGTTTGATTATAGTTTGAAAGCAGCCACAAGAACAGAGGATTCCGTGAGTAAGCTCACTGCACTGGTTGATTACCCTTCCTGAGTAGTAACTGCACACAAATACAGGATTAACAATCTCTGGTCACAACCTGTATGTTGCAGCAAAGAAGCAAATGATTTACTGATGATGCCAACCCAGAAAAGTTTTGTAATCAAAGTTTTGCAGTTTCCTAGTTTAACATATAATATTTGTTACAACCTCATTTTTTAATACCCTTTCCAATATATTTCATCACTGAGAGCTCCTCCACAATTCTCAGTACAGTACTGCTGCTTAGTAGTAGATTGACTGTTGACGTGAGTTGTCTGTCTGCCTAAGATTCCTGGAGAGGATATGTTAAATAAAGCAGTGTTTAAAAGTTGACAGTTGACTCATATCAGGTACAATGCAGATTGTGTGTGTCTCAGTGTACACTCCTGTAAGCTGAATGAGTTATATTAGCCACTGTAAAAGAGAAGTTGGTATCTGATAGCAGGAGTGCTGCTAAATTAATATTGTGCTCTCTAATATCTTATCTCCCCAACAAACCCAGAAGCATTCCCATTCTGTACACAACTGGCATAGCCTCCTGACCTGTGTGTTAAACATATTGATGGTGTCTACACACTGTGTACAGGAATCTCTCATTAACAGTAAGGCCATTTTGAATACCATTACAGTCACCTTTTCCTTCATTTGGCAAAACTTAAAACAGTTTTTGACCCTAAAATGTTTCCATAGATTAGATTTGTTCTCTGTCTGAATGCCAGCTGGTACTGACTAACTTCAGAAAGTGAATAGATACGTATTTTTAAGTTTTCAGGGCTTCTTTTCCACTGAGCAGTTGAAAAACTGCCGAGGGACTGAGTGCAATGTAATCAAGCTTGCTGATGATACAAAGATGGGTGTGGAAGCAAGTTGTCAGGAGGACACAAAAAATATGCAAAGGGATATAGACAGGCTAAGTGAGTGGGCAAAAATTTGGCAGATGGAGGATAATGTGGGAAAGTTATCCACTTTGGCAGAAAAAATAAAAAAGCAAATTATTATTTAAATGGAGAAAAATTACAAAATGCTGCAGTACAAAAGGACCTAGGGGTCCTTGTGCATGAAACACAAAACGTTAATATGCAGGTACAGCAAATAATCAGGAAGACAAATGGAATGTTGGCCTCTACTGCAAGGAGTATAAAAGCAGAGAAATCCTGCTACAACTGTACATGATATTGGTGAGGCCACACCTAGAGTACTGCGTTCCGTTTTGGTCTCCTTATTTAAAGAGGGATATACTTGCATTGGAGGCTGTTCAGAGAAGGTTCACGAGGTTGTTTCCTGAGATGAAGGATTTGACTTATGAAGAAAGGTTGAGCAGGTTGGACCTGTATTCATGGGAGTTCAGAAGAATGAGAGATGATCTTATTGAGACATATAAGATAATGAGGGGGCTCAACAAGGTAGATGCAGAGAGGATGTTTCCATTCATGGGGGAATCTAGAACTAGGGGGCATAGTTTTAGAATAAGGGGTCACCCATTTAAAACTGGGATGAGAAGGAATTTCTTCTCTCAGAGGGTTGTAAATCTATGGAATTCTCTGCCCCAGAGAGCTGTGGATGCTGGGTCATTGAATATAATTAGGGTGGAGATAGACAGATTTTTGAGCGATAAGATAGTAAAGTAAAGGGTTATGGGGAGCAGGCAGGGAAGTGGAGCTGAGCCCATGATCAGATCAGCCATGATCTTAGTGAATGGTGGAGCAGGCTTGAGGGACCAGATGGCCTAGTCCTGCTCCTATTTCTTATGTTCTTAAAACCTTACTAAATAAAAAACTAAATCTGGACAGTATGAATCATAAATTCAAATGACTACTGCTGGTGGGAATCTTCTATTTTGCATCTAAAATCATTGTTCTCATCAGCAGCAGAAAAAAATTGTCCCTAAATGTGAATCAAATAGAAATTGCATTCACAAGAGGCCGGGTTTCCTGTTGTGTCAGCGAATTGAGTGAGGAAGTCACTCATGATATTCTAATGAGGCCGGGCAGTTAAAATGCCCTATGCCTGTTTTCTGGTGCAGTGGTTGAATTTCAAACTCACCTGCCACCTGTGGATATGTGAAAATGTATAAGCAATAAAGACAGTGAAGTGAACTGGATATGTGAAAATGTATAAGCAATGGAAAATAACGAAGAGAATGTCAGACTGCAAATATTACAACATCAGCACAATTAACAGACTTTCTCACGGTCTTAGTTACTAGTCACGCCAGTATAATTGTAACATAATTGTAACATTTACAAGCAATGTGTGAGAAAGCTCCTTGTGAGAAACAGTTGCTGTAATCACTTGCCCATATTTAATTGGGCAAAGAAGGCCAGGTATCGGCTAATGAGTGGACAAAGGGAAGGAGGGATCACAAAGGATAGGGTGAATTAAATGTCCTTCAATTGTATTATGTACTGAAATTGTATAAATGATGTGCCTCTATGTTGTAACGACACTTGTCCGTAGGAAGTGGGTGCGCTCTATCGAGAGAGTATTCCTTCTGTCTGATAAGTCCCGGCCGGTAAATCGTTACAATAAAGACTGCTTTGTTATAAGCTTCTTTGGTGTTCGCCTCAGTGTATTCGCTGAAACAGATTGAGGGAAAAGAATCCAGGAATCAACACCACTCACCTGCCAAAAATCTGCCTGGAATTAAAATCGGAGAGTTGAATTTTAATATTCAGCCTGATGTGGTGCTCATTAACACAAGAAACAAGAACATTAATGTTGTTCTCCTTTTTGCATCTGATTTAATGGTAACATTTTAATGTCGTTGGTTTCATTTTAATGCAAAGCTCCCTTGTGGTTACATGAGAGCTATTAATTCCAACTTTCATGAAGAACCCTCTATTGTGACACTGAAATATTTTTAATCCACATGCTCTCCACTTCATGACCTTGGAGATTGTTGGTACATTGTTAAGTTCATCAGCACTGTGTTGTAGTCTGCCTATGTCTACTGAGACAAGGTTTGAGACTGAACTCATTTTACTTGAAAATCAGCAGAGAAAGGAGGCTTCACATGTATTCTGGATTTAATTTAATTCCTAACCCAATTGACGAGGGAAAAAAGATTAAACTTCAGAACACTGGTCCAGTGTGTTATGCCACCTAGTTCCAGATAATATTAATTATAAATATTAATGTGTGCTGTTGAGATTTTATTACATTCACGCCACTACTTTCTTCAAGTGTAATAGAACAAAGAAGATGCTTCATAATTCCCTGTACTCTTTTTATTTTCCTTTTGAATTAATTGAGAACCAAGATCATTTATTTTAACATTAACACCAATTCCTTCTCTTGAATAATCAATTATGCTTTTCTTTCATGAAGTTAATAAACAACAAATACATTTGGGAAGAATCTTAAATACTTTTAACAGATTAACCGTTCAGTATACCTCAAGATGTTTTAGTGACAAGCTGATATGGATTGGTTGCAAAGACAGATTGAAAATTCTGATTGGTGGTTAGTTGTCTTAAATTGGTTCATCCCATTGAACCCGAAGCTGATTTAATTAATTATATCATTTACTGAATTGTACTGGAACCTTAAATATTGTGAAAACAGATATTATTATGTTTATTGAAGTTTTGGTTACCCTGTTGCTTTGTTTTATGGTCTAAGGAGCCAATTTTCCTCACCCACTTTGTGCATTCAGTTTAGGGATCTTGGTGAAATGCAGGCCAACTTGATGGGATGATGCTCTTTGCTGGTAATTCGTGTCCTACACAAAATAGGTTTAGGAAGTTTCGATCCAGGTCCTAGTGGATATGGGACCCACAGAACTAAAGTGGTACTAATTCATTCTGAGTTGCTAATCTCATTCAGTAATAACTTTTCTATTTTGCCCATCAAGCATCCCAGTTCAGTTATAACATGCCTTGGAAACAGAATAAAATTCCGCCTATTTTGCCCCGCAAAATGTCTTAACTCCAAGACCACCTGATATTGCACAATTATTATCCTTAAGTTCTCTCATAGTGAGATTGCCAATGTAGGTATAAATAATAGGATCTTTACAGCAGGTAAAGAGAAGAGAACCACCATTCTGGGATGAATTGGAAACCCGTATCAGAGGGGCATGTACAATCCATTAGGGTACAGAATTTCTTCTAAATGAATAGAAAGCACACAGCAAACAAGAATCTCATCTTCCATCATTTTTGTCCTGCTTTTATTTCCCAAACCCAAGAACTGATTCAATTCATGAATTTGGTGACTATGCAGGTATATGTGAGAAGAAATGCTTTGGGATTATTTCTATGCAACAATTTGGTTATTAGAACGTACTGTACACAAAATGCAAAATTTCAACCATTGCACTAAAATTCACTATATAGCATTGCAAATTGGTAGAATATTCTCATTTGAAATATACAATTGAATTTTATAGCCTTGTCTGGCAAAAATGTAATCAATAATGAGGTCTAATTTTGAATGGCCAATGTGTTTCAACAACATAATTTTTCATAATTAAAAATATAAAACAGGAAGAACAATATTTTTCTGCAGCCTAGTCGCTGCAGTGCTCGTGTTAGGGACTCCTATGGTATTCATACTTTATCATATAATTTGCTTATCCCTCATTCCAAGGTAGTAATCTTTCTTTTCTTTGGCCAGGCTGGTGGGATAGTCCATCTCATGCACATTATGGGCACTATCAATGCTAATTATTGGATAATTCACCAAGACACTGTTTGTGTCACATGAAAAGAAACTTTTCTGAAGCATATTCCCCTCTCGTTCATAGAAGACCCACTTAGGAATGATGCAATTTGCTCTCCAGGATAAATCCAAGTGATTCCTAGATGTGAGTCCCATGCTGCACCAACAAGTCAATTTACATTGTGTTTTTCTGGCTAAAACTATTTCTAAAAGCGGTCAATAACTGTGTTAGAACAAGAATGGATGTGAGGGAAGGCATCAAATGGCATAATCGGATGAAGATAAGAATATAAGAAATAGGAGCAGGAGTAGGCCATTCAGCCCATCGAGCCTGCGCTGCCATTCAATAAGATCATCGCTGATCTTCGACCTCAACTCTACTTTCCTGCACTATCCCCATATCCCTTGATTCCCTTAATATCCAAAAATCTATCGATCTCTGTCTTGAATATACTCAACAAATAAGCATTCACTGCCTTCTGGAGTAGAGAATTCTAAAGATTCACCACCCTCTGAATGAAGAAACTTCTCATCTCAGTCCTAAATAGACAACCCCTTATTCTGACCTCGGGTTCTAGATGCCCCAGCCAGGGGAAACATTCTCTCTGCATCTACCCTGTCAAGCCCTGTGAGAATTTAGTATGTTTCAATGAGATCACCTCTTAGAGTCACTGATACATGCATCATGGTCCTGCGTTGGATGTATCAGTGACCCAGAACAAGTCAGGATCCATGAACACCGTAGTACTGGAACCTGTCCCTGTATCATTTAAACTTATAGTTTACAAGGAATAAGGCCATTTGATATGTTGAGTCCGTTCCTTTATCCAAAAATATTTAGTAGAGCTGCATTAAGAAATGAAGTGCAGGAGTTAGTTTAAAAGTCCAAAATAAATATGTTTATTAAACATTTATAAAACACAGTTGTGCTTAGCTTAACATGACTAAACTTTCATAACTTTAAAAACTTTAATAATTATGTGGCAAACTTTCAAATTAACAACCAACAAAAAAACAAGCCATCTATCCTCCTCCTTAGCGCTGTGCACCACTCCTGCCCCAGTAGATGCCGCTACCCCTGCACATGCAGACTTGTTGCAGACTTCTGCTTCCTTGCGCCCCCATACCCCGAGGTTTATTCTGTATTTTTTCCGACGTGGCGTTTCCTGTTGTTGGGTTACGACAGGGACAGAGCTAGCATGTATCAATGTGAAAGGTCCGGGTTCCTTTTCGTAATCATCCTCAGCCTGTGTATCAACCCCTGATTTTGGTGTGGAATTTAAAACGTTCCTGGCAGCAATGACAACCTGGGTGAGCCCCCCTATTGCTGCTACTACCTCTGTCATCTGTCTCGAAAGTCTTGCCACTTGTAATGACAGTCCCACAATTTCTCCTCTCACTTCACCCATTCCTCCAGCCAGTGTTGCTACTTCATCTCTTAGTCCCCCTAACTCTACCCTCACCCCACAGAAGGCTTCCAGGAGTAATCGCAATTGTTGGATGTTCTCCCTGCTCATCCCCACGAGATGTCCTATGTTTTCTGCATCCTGTGTTTCTGCATCAGCTCTCCCTTCCACCCTCCTTTGATGTCTCACAGCTGTGGCTTGCTACGACACTCTGGGATCCGCAGCCTAGAAATGTCCTGTCACTTGATTCGCTCAGGAAAGGTCTTGGTATCCTCGAGGGGTTCAGCATCTCCAAATCTAAGGTAACCATCTCAGCATCACAGTCTTCTAGCGTCCCATCATTCTCCTGATGTAGAATATCTGGAGTGACGGTTTCCTGAACATGCTCTTGTACATCAGGTGCACCTTCTGTCTCCTCCTGATGTGCAACATCTGCGAAACATAACAGAGATGCTTGGTTAGCAGCATTGAGAAAGGAGAAGCGTGGGCAGCACATGCAGTATGCAACATTTAGCCAACCTAGACTGTGCCATTTGCCAGGCTTATCCTCTATTGGAAAACTGGGCCCAGCTTCCGCGTTGATGGTTGGTCTTCTCCTGTTTTATTTAATCATAGACGCTATCCTCTGCTCCATGGCTGTTAGTTGCAGCCTATTTGGCGGACCTCCTCCAGTTTGTGACCGTTCTCGGTTGATCTGTGACACCATCTTCTGCAAAGAAGAAAATTGAACTTTTTAAGCGAGGGTCCTTCTGAACACACGCACACACACAAATCATATTTACTGATGTTATTGCAGTGTATAAATATAAATATATTAAAAAACCTAAATAAATTTAAATTTAAATTATTCCTTACAGTCACTGCTTGTCTGAGGTCCTGCCACTTCTTTTTCAGCTACTCACTGGTTCTCGGGGTAATGGACATTGCATCAAACTCGACTGCGACCTAGTCCCAAACTTTTGCGAGTACAGAGGATTTAAGTTTCTTTTTACCGAAGCTCCCCTTGTTTTCAAGAACTTCCCATCTACTCTCAGTTACGTCTACCAGGGCCTCAATTTCTTCGGCAAGAAATCTCTTGGCCCTTACAGCTTCCCCTTCTCCATCTCTCTCTCTGCCCCATTCGCCTTCTCTGCGTCCTTCCCTTGCAGCCATCTCATAAGAAATAAGAACATAAGAACATAAGAAATAGGAGCAGGAGTAGGCCATACGGCCCCTCGAGCCTGCTCTGTCATTCAGTAAGATCATGGCTGATCTGATCATGAACTCAGCTCCACTTATCTGCCCGCTCCCCATAACCCCTTATCCCCTTATCGATTAAGAAACCGTCTAATTCTGTCTTAAATTTATTCAATGTCCCAGCTTTCACAGCTGTCTGAGGCAGCGAATTCCACAGATTCACAACCCTCTGAGAGAAGAAATTTCTCCTCATCTCTGTTTTAAATGAGCGGCCCCTTATTCTAAGATCATGCCCTCTAGTTCTAGTCTCTCCCATCAGTGGAAACATCCTCTGTGCATCCACCCTGTCAAGCCCCCTCATAATCTTATACATCTCGATAAGATCACCTATCATTCTTCTGAATTCCAATGAGTAGAGGCCCAACCTACTCAACCTTTCCTCATAAATCAACCCCACATCCCCGGAATCAACCTAGTGAACCTTCTCTGAACTGGCTCCAAAGCAAGTATATCCTTTCATAAATATGGAAAACAAAATTGCACGCAGTATTCCAGGTGTGGCCTCACAAATACCTTATATAGCTGTAGTAATACTTTGCTGCTTTTAAACTCCATCCCCTTTGCAATAAAGGCAAGATACCATTGGCCTTCCTGATCACTTGCTGCACCTGCATACTATCCTTTTGTGTTTCATGCACAAGTACCCCCATGATGAAAGCTGTATTTCCTACCTGCAAATCCACCTCTGCCACCAATGGGTTCTCACTGGTGATCCAGACAGACCCCAGACGTGCTGATTTTTTTTGAGCGCATGTATTGTGTGTTTTAGGAGCACACTCTAAGCACCGCCCCCCGAGATCAGCTCGGGTAGTGCCGGCGCGACATGAAGATTATGTTTGCTGGAAATATTTCCAGTGCAGAGACAGTCCACAAAGAAACATGCGTTCAGGTCAGTGTACACCATTATTTTTGCTTGGGAAAAATTGGGGTCTATAATCTCCTTGAAGCCTCTTTGCATCCTCCTCAGAACTTACATTCCCACCAAGCTTTGTATCATCAGCAAACTTGGAAATATTACATTTGGTCCCTACATCCAAATCATTGATATAGATTGTGAATAGCTGAGGCCCAAGCACCGATCCTTGCGGTACCCCAGTAATTACAATCTGCCAAACCGAAAGTGACCTGTTTATTCCTACTATCTGTTTTCTGTCCGTTAATCAATCCTCAATCCATGCTAGTATATTACCCCCAATCCCACGAGCCCTAATTTTGTTTAATAACCTCTTGTGTGGCACGTTATCGAATGCCTTGTAAAAATCCAAATACACCACACCCACTGGTTCACTCTTATCTATTCTGCTAGTTACAACCTCAAAAAATTTTAACAGATTTATCAAACATGATTTCCCTTTCATAAATTTATGTTGACTCTGCCCTTCCTATTATTATTTTCTAAGTGCCCTGTTACCACATCCTTAATAATAGATTCTAGCATTTTTCCTACTATTGATAATCTCAGGCTAACTGGTCTGTAATTCTTTGTTTTCTCTCTCCCTCCTTTCTTAAATAGTGAGAGATCAGAATCAGCTGTCCTCTTACTTGTATTTATGGTTGAAGGTGTGGAATTATTTGACAGCTGATATTAAAGGGCCTGCATTCTAATTCAAGCTGTTTAGTACTTTGCTTCTACCCAGAAGGTTACAAGTCCTAGGTCTTGTCACTTATAAGGTTGTGCAAGTTGTGTGAGCGAGTTCATGCAAATGGTAGGCATGAGATACATGAAAGTTACAGTTTCTATTAAAACTTACTTTCGCAGCCACATCTCTTTCCTCAGCAACTGTCTCCGACTTTGACTTATTCCACATGGATTCCAACTTAAAATCCACCCTTCATGTTTTGGACCCTTGCATAATTACAGGTATCCATCTCCATGATTTTCAGCATTCCTCGAACTACTGCTCTCACTGCTTCCTGATATCCACGTCATGCGCCACCACATTACATGCTCTTGACGTCTCTCTCCACAGTTCCGACTCATTCTATCTCAGACCTGTCCTGGTCTGCTGTTCCATTTCATCCTTCGACTCATCCGGCGCTTCAACAAAAAACTTTTTTCTTCCTTTCAAGTGTCAAGGACTGCAAGCTTCAACAACTCTTCGATACCATCGGCCCTCTGGATCCTTCTTCCCCTTCACTTTATTCTGATCCCATCCTTCCTTCCAATCTCACTCTTTGCCGTGTTTTAATCAGACTGATTCCCGGGATGGCGGGACTGACATATCAAGAAAGACTGGATCAACTGGGCTTGTATTCACTGGAGTTCAGAAGAATGAGAGGGGACCTCATAGAAACGTTTAAAATTCTGACGGGTTTAGACAGGTTAGATGCAGGAAGAATGTTCCCAATGTTGGGGAAGTCCAGAACCAGGAGTCACAGTCTAAGGATAAGGGGTAAGCCATTTAGGACCGAGATGAGGAAAAACTTCTTCACCCAGAGAGTGGTGAACCTGTGGAATTCTCTACCACAGAAAGTTGTTGAGGCCAATTCACTAAATATATTCAAAAAGGAGTTAGATGTAGTCCTTACTACTAGGGGGATCAAGGGGTATGGCGAGAAAGCAGGAATGGGGTACTGAAGTTGCATGTTCAGCTATGAACTCATTGAATGGCGATACAGGCTCGAAGGGCTGAATGGCCTACTCCTGCACCTATTTTCTATGTTTCTATGTTTCTATGTAACTATCTCCTCTGACCTTCCCTCTCTGACCCTAAATGATCAATGCTCAGCAAAGGCCTCAGCTTCATGCCCTTACACCCTTACTTCAATTAATTTTGAGCTCGCACAATGCTGAGCTCTTCTTCTATCGCCTTTGTCTCTAAACCCACTTCTTTGGCCAGGAGACATGCTCCTGCACAGCGGACCCTATTTCCGATCTTCAGAATTCTCATTCCACCAAGACTTGTCCCTCTGTCCTCTTAGTCAGTCTAAATCTTTTCATTGGGAACTTTTGGTGTGACATCGGCCGTCTCAATTTTTCTACTCTACTCACTCACTCTAACCTACCTCCGTCTGAACTTGCAGCACTCCATTCTCTCAGGTCCAATCCTGGCATTGTCATTAAAAATGCTGACAAGGGTGGCACTGTGGTTGTTTGGCGAATGGATCGCTACTTTGCGGAGGCTGAACGCCAACTCACTGACACCACCTCCTTCCATCCCCTGGACCATGACCCCACCACCGAACATCAAGTCATCGTTTCCAAGACCCATCCAAGGCCGTCTCACTGACCCATCTCCTCGAGAGATCTTCTGCCCACTCACTCCCACAGCTAACTGGCGGACCAGGCATTGAATGTAACTGCTGAGAGCCACAGTTAAGAAAGATGTAATTGAACCCCGATATTTAAATATTTATGAGGGTCCTACCTGCCTGCGGCGTGCAGCCCCAACATTGCCGGATCTGGTAGTTAAAATGGTGGCGGGCGCTAAACGTCGGGAACGTGGCCACCACTATTTTAACCACTTGCCAAGTTCCTGCCGGTTGAGTGGGGTTAAAATCAGGCCCTTAGACTTTGTCTCCTAAAGGAACTGAGCTGCAATTTACCAGTAAAATAATACTTTGTGCATTTCATGCTATAACAGTCTTGACTTTATGGAACAACATATCATCTTACTTACCACAGGAGATCCATTAATATCTATATAAAATCATTGCATTTAATACATATTTGTATCCTTCATGCTTCAGGTGACACATACATAAATTTCTATGTTATACTGAAGAAATGTATTAAAAAGTAAACCAGCATGACCTCTAATTGACCTGAGCTTGTGCTGAGCCCAATCAACCTCTAATCAGCAATGATCTGTAGACCTCTAAGCTGGGAGAAGTTAGTACCAGTCAGATACTGCTTCTGTGGATGTAGGAACTAATTAATACTGAAACTGTTATCACTTGCTTTATTCCTCTTCAAAAAAGATATGGAAATGATATGAATCAAATAACTAGGGCTGTAGCGAGGATTCTAAACTAATTAGAGGGGGGGAGGATTCAGGTGAGCGAAAATGTTCAAAGTCAAAGTCAAAGAATAAGGAGAAAGCAATAGAGCAGGGTAGCACTGAGGGAAATGAAAACCAGAGCGTGACAGGAAGGGACAGAAGGTATAAACATAAAGGTGAATCAGAAAGTGGGATCAAAGCAGGAAAAAATGGTAAAAAAACGAAATTTAAAAGCTCTCTATCTGAATGCACGTAGCATTCGTAACAAAATAGATGAGTTGACGGCACAAATAGATACAAATGGGTATGATCTGATAGCCATTACAAAGACATGGTTGCAAGGTGACTAGGACTGGGAACTAAATATTCAGGGGTATTTGACAATTCGGAAGGACAGACAGAAAGGAAAAGGAGGTGGGGTAGTATTGTTAATAAAGGATGAGATCAGTGCGTTAGTGAGAAACGATATTGGTTCAGAAGATCAAGATGTTGAATCAGTTTGGTTGGAGATAGACTTTCGGCATATCATCGCCCATTTATCGCCTATTTAGCGCCCATATAAGCGCTGAGATGCAGGCTATCGTCCATATTTGCTAAAAAAGTGGAAACTAGCGCCTGATTATCGTCCATTTATCGCCGGTCCAACTTTTGGCACACAAGAATGTGCTGCATTGCCCAGCTTAAGTTTAAAAAAAATATATGATGTCATCCGCGTGCAAGGCTGAGAATAGTGCTGAAAATGGAAACTTGCGCCCAATTATCGCCTAGATTATCACCGACCGCAACTTTTGGCACTACGTCCACACTTCACCAAAATGATCGTTGGCCAAAAAAGTTGCTGAAAAAAAGCTGTACTCACCTGACCCTAAGTCAGCAGTACTCGGCACTATGGACGCCATTTTGAAACTCGGAGGATCTGTACTAAAAGACTGCTTCAAGTGCTTGTGAGGAGAATCAATTTGTGAGTGATTTTAAGGGCCTTTTTAACTCTTGCCAATCATCTAATCACATTTGTATCTGTTGAGGACAAATTAAGGCCATTTATAGTGATTTATAGTGACGGGGCTTGTAATTTCTCAACCAGTATTGATCACTAATCACATGCTGCAGAATAGAGATGGGAGAAGGTATATTGAACAGGATTATGTGCCAAATGAAAGAGATAGCAGACTGCTGCGGTGGATGAGACGTTTACAGGGATAAGCGATCAAACTTGAACTTGTCCGATAACACATGCTTTAGGAGGCTGCGCTTCTGAAAGGAGGTCATCAGTGAGATATACCAGCTAATTAAAGGAGATCTGCAGCCTACCAGCACCATCAGGACTGCACTGTCTGTTGAGGTTAAGGTTACTGCGGCACTTTCCTTCTACGCATCTGGCTGCTTTCAGGCCTCAATTGGTGACATTTGCGGTATCTCTCAGCACACCACACATTGCTCCATTCGACAGGTGACTGAAGTCTTTTACGCATGCAGGATAGATTTTATAAGCTTCCCTATGACCAGGAAAACACAGACTGAGAGGGCTTTGGGTTTCTTGCGACTAGCAAACATCCCCAAGGTGCAGGGAGCAATAGACTGTACGCACATTGCTCTGCGAGCACCTTTACAGATGCAGAGGTGTTTCAGAACTGAAAGGGATTCCACTGCCTGAATGTGCAGCTCATCGTCGACCACAAGCAAATAATCATGGCAGTAAATGCAAATTTGCCAGGCAGCATCCATGAAAGCAGCATCTTCCGAGTCAGAAGGAAGTTCTTCCTCCTGACTCGCATCTGTCCTGATGCTTGGTGGGACGACACCTTGGAGTGCAGTGCCATCTTCTGACACTATTGCAAGCTGCAAGGCATGAACAGCATCGGTCGTTTGCCTCATTGCCTTAACTATCCGCTCCATGCCCTCCGTTATTCGTGCGGACATTGTGGCAATGTTTCCGGTCAACCCACCAATCGCCTGGAGGAGCTCTTGATCTATGTCGATGCTCGCGCTTGATAGTGTTACCATGACCTCGTTAGGATCTGCCCATTACAGCGCATGCCTACCTCGCCAACTCAACCTCCATGGGGTCGGCATGGGCACTGGACGCCTTGGAGTTGCCTGCTGCAAACCGCGCGACTCCACTACTTCATCTATTGATAAAGACGTGGCCGCAGGTACCACAGATGACAGGTCATCTTCCTCCTCCTCAGTTGTTTCCTCTTCTGCACCCGTGGTGATGACCACCTGCAGCAGCAATGGCATTCATGCAGGGGCCTCCCATTGCACCTCAGGAGTCTCGGTAGCTGCAAAACATAATTGAGGTTATTAGAAGAGAAAGGAGACATGAGAATGCTTGCGCTGCGCTGGCATATGTACGAGGAGCAACACTACATAACATAAGAACATAAGAATTAGGAACAGGAGTAGGCCATCTAGCCCCTCGAGCCTGCTCCGCCATTCAATAAGATCATGGCTGATCTGACTGTGGACTCAACTCCACTTACCCGCCCGCTCCCCATAACCTTTAATTCCCTTATTGGTTAAAAATCTATCTATCTGTGATTTGAATACATTCAATGAGCTAGCCTCAACTGCTTCCTTGGGCAGAGAATTCCACAGATTCACAACCCTCTGGGAGAAGAAATTCCTTCTCAACTCGGTTTTAAATTGGCTCCCCCGTATTTTGGGGCTGTGCCCCCTAGGTCTAGTCTCCCCGACCAGTGGAAACAACCTCTCTACCTCTATCTTGTCTATCCCTTTCATTATTTTAAATGTTTCTATAAGATCACCCCTCATCCTTCTGAACTCCAATGAGTAAAGACCCAGTCTACTCAATCTATCATCATAAAGTAACCCCCTCATCTCCAGAATCAGCCTAGTGAATCGTCTCTGTACCCCCTCCAAGGCTATTATATCCTTCCTTAAGTAAGGTGACCAAAACTGCACGCAGTACTCCAGGTGCAGCCTCACCAATACCCTGTACAGTTGCAGCAGGACCTCCCTGCTTTTGTACTCCATCCCTCTCACAATGAAGGCCAACATTCCATTCGCCTTCCTGATTACCTGCTGCACCTGCAAACTAACTTTTTGGGATTCATGCACAAGGACCCCCAGGTCCCTCTGCACCGCAGCATGTTGTAATTTCTCCCCATTCAAATAATATTCCCTTTTACTGTTTTTTTTCCAAGGTGGATGACCTCACATTTTCCGACATTGTATCCCATCTGCCAAACCTTAGCCCATTCACTTAACCTATCTAAATCTCTTTGCAGCCTCTCTGTGTCCTCTACACAACCCGCTTTCCCACTAATCTTTGTGTCATCTGCAAATTTTGTGACACTACACTCTGCCCCCTCTTCCAGGTCATCTATGTATATTGTAAACAGTTGTGATCCCTGTGGCACACCACTAACCACCGATTTCCAACCCGAAAAGGACCCATTTATCCCGACTCTCTGCTTTCTGTTAGTCATCAATTCTCGATCCATGCTAATACATTTCCTCTGACTCCGCGTACCTTTATCTTCTGCAGTAACCTTTTGTGTGGCACCTTATCGAATGCCTTTTGGAAATCTAAATACACCACATCCATCGGTATACCTCTATCCACCATGCTCGTTATATCCTCAAAGAATTCCAGTAAATTAGTTAAACATGATTTCCCCTTCATGAATCCATGTTGCGTCTGCTTGATTGCACTATTCCTACCTAGATGTCCCGCTATTTCTTCCTTAATGATAGCTTCAAGCATTTTCCCCACTACAGATGTTAAGCTAACTGGCCCATAGTTACCTGCCTTTTGTCTGCCCCCTTTTTTAAACAGAGGCGTTACATTAGCTGCTTTCTAATCCGCTGGTACCTCCCCAGAGTCCAGAGAATTTTGGTAGATTATAACGAATGCATCTGCTATAACTTCCTCCATCTCTTTTAATACCCTGTGATGCATTTCATCAGGACCAGGGGACTTGTCTATCTTGAATCCCATTAGCCTGTCCAGCACTACCTCCTTCGTGATAGTGATTGTCTCAAGGTCCTCCCTTCCCACTTTCCCGTGACCAGCAATAAATGTGAACGAGAGACATTACATATGATTGAATCATATGGTTGTACATCTATGGACTTCTCTGCCCCAGAGAGCTGTGGAGGCTGGGTCATTGAATATATTTAAGGTGGAAATAGACGGATTTTTGAGCGATAAGGGAATAAAGGGTTACGGGGAGCGGGCAGGGAAGTAGAGCTGAGTCCATGATGAGATCAGCCATGATCTTATTGAATGGCAGAGCAGGCTCGAAGGGCCAAATGGCCTACTCCTGCTCCTATTTCTTATGTTCTTATGTTGTTAACCTGAGAGTAGTACAGAAGCTGTGTGCATAACATGACATAATTCATATATTATAATGAAATGCCGTTAAATTACTTTAAATTACCACTGGTTTACCACTGCTTTACACGTTACTCACGTGGTGAAACAACGGGATCTGCACCACCACGGGTGGCAGAACGACTGTGGTTGCCCGCTCGTGCTGCAGCACGTTCCTCTAAATCAGTCAGTGGCTGTATTTCAGCAGGGCCTCCTCCAGTGCACCTCTGCTCCACCCGCTTCTTAGATATCTTCCTCTGCAAACGTGACACGAGCATGGCATAAGCTACTTGACTAGGTACTATTAAGGAAAGGCAACAGATTCTAACGTTATATGCTAATACGATTTGTATCCAATGGATGCATGGTTATAACATCTATGTTCAAAGAAAATATTTAATAACATCGTGTTTAGGATCTAATGCTTGACACCAAACATCTTGCGTGCAATCTCCAGGAAGGGCCCCATCCATGGGCCGTGCCGTTCATGCCTGCGGCAACGTAGGCGGTTTATTTGACTCAATGGAGGTCCCCCAGGGTGGGGGTTGGAAATCAGGACTGCTGATGAGCTGGGCAATTACAGGGCTGTAATGGGAGGGGGCACCGTGTCCATGGGCTGTACTCGGAGACCTCTGTGTGGCCGGAGCTAATGTCCCAAAGTGTCCCAGGGCAGACAGTGAGCCAAGGCAGCTCTTCCCCAGTCCAGGCTGGGTCACGGTGTGAATGAAAGCAGCCGGAGAGACTCATACAGTCTCGGTAAAGGTGACCCAACCCCTCAGTGCTCAGTCGTGCCCTATCCACCAACGTAACCCAAAAGGAGACGGTGCCAAATTAGACTTAAAGAACGCAGGTTCCGACCCCAGTCCAAATCTTTGCAGGGAAGGTATGCAAGATTACCCAGCTTAATTACAATCTGGCAGATTTACATTTTCAGTGGATCATTACAAGTTACATTCTATTTAATAGTTACTCTTGTGGAGGCAACTAGGCTGTGTCACCTCTTGCAGCACTGGTCAGACTCAAGGCTATCGTGGGACACAGACGACACAATATCGGTGATTTCGCCCCATATTTTTTGATACATCCAGGGTGGAGTTTTCCCTCGCCCACCCCAAGTTTATTGGCCCCACTGAGTCTCGACCTCATTCACTAACACCTCATTTGCCTTTGCCCTCCTTCTCCCTGCAACCTCCTGCAGACTCTCTCCCGAGTCCTTGTGAGACATTTCCATAATTTTTAACTTTATCACTCGGTTTAGCACTCCTTCACAACAATCTTTTAAGTTTATCACTCCTTCACAACAATCTTTTACCTTTTAGCAATCCTTCACAATCTTTAGCACTCCTTCACTCCTTCACAATCTCAAAAGCTCTTGTCTCTCTCCCTCCCTGTGTCTTCTGAGCATGCACAGATGACTCCTGACCTCCCAAATCGCGGGAAATGTTCTTTACTAAAAAAAAAGCGCATGCGCAGAACGGCCATTACTATGGACGCCAGCCTTGTAAGACTGAATACATCGCTAAGGTCCATTTCACATCGCTAAGGCTATCGCCCAAAATAAAAAGCTAAAATTAGCGGTCAAAAAAGTGGGCGATATTCCAGTGATCCTGAAAAATAAAAATTACTAAGACCGGAAATATCGCCCATTTTTGGGTGATAGCGATCATAGTAGAAGGTCTAGCCCAAGGAATAATAACAGGGAAAGTCACTGCTGGGCATAGTGTATAGGTACCCTAACAGTAGCTACACTGTTGGACGGAGTATAAATCAAGAAATAATGGAGGCTTGTAAAAAAGGAACTGCAATAATCATGGGCGATTTTAACCTTCATATTGATTGGACAAAGCAAATTGACCAGGGTAGCCTTGAGGAATATTTCATAGAGTGTATCCGGAATAGTTTCTTTGAAAAGTACGTTGCGGAACCAACCAGGGAGCAGGCTATCTTACTTAGATCTGGTACTGTGTAATGAGACAGGATTAATGAATATCTCCTAGTAAAGAATCCTCTAAGAATGGGTGACCATAACATGGTTGAATTTCAAATTCAGTTGGAGGGTGAGAAAGTTGGATCTCAAACCAGGGTCCTAAGCTTAAATAAAGAAGACTACATAAAGGTATGAGGGCAGAGTTGGCTAAACTGGACTGGGAAAACAGACTAAAGTATGGGATGGTTGATGAGATATTTCATAACTCGCAACAAAAATATATCCCAATGTGAAGGAACGACTGTAAGAGAAGGGATAACTATCCGTGGCTACCTAAGGAAATAAGGGATGGTATCAAATTGAAAACAAGTGCATACAATGTGGCCAAGATTAGTGGAAGGCCAGAGGATTGGGAAACTTTTAAAAGCCAGCAAAGTATGACTAAAAAAATGATAAAGAGAGGGAAGCTAGATTATGAAAGTAAACTAGCACGAAATATAAAAACAGATAAGAGTTTCTACAGGTACATAAAAAGGAAAAGAGTGGTTAAAGTAAATGTTGGTCTCCTAGAGGATGAGACTGGGGAATTAATAATGGGAAACAGGGAAATGGCAGAAACATTGAACAAATATTTTGTATTGGTCTTCACAGTAGAAGACACTAAAACATCCCAATAATGGATAATCAAGGGGCTATAGGGAGGGAGGAACTTAATACAATCACTATCACTAATGAAGTAAAATAATGGGACTAAAGGCAGACAGGTCCCCTGGACATGATGCCTTACATGCTAGGGTCTTAAAAGAAGTGGCTGCAGAGATAGTGGATGCATTGGTTGTAATCTACCAAAATTCTCTGGATTCTGGGGCAGTCCCAGCAGATTGGAAAACCGCAAATGTAACTTCCCCTATTTAAAAAAGGAGGCAGACAAAAAGCAGGAAACTATAGACCAGTTAGCCTAACATCTAATGTTGGGAAAATGCTGGAGTCCATTATTAAAGAAGCAGTAGTGGGACATTTGAAAAAGCATAATTCAATCAAGCAGAATCAGCATTATGAAAGGGAAATCGTGTTTGAAAAATTTGCTGGAGTTCTTTGAGGATGTAACGAGCAGGGTGGAGAAGGGGGAACCAGAGGATGTGATGTATTTGGATTTCCAGAAGTTGCCACATAAAAGATTACTGCACGAGATAAAAGTTCACGGGGTGAGGGTAATGTATTAGCATGGATAGAGGATAGGCTCACTAATAGAAAACAGAGAGTTGGGATAAATGGGTCATTTTCCAGTTGGAAAACAGTAACTAGTGAGGTGCCGCAGGATTGATGCTGGGCTCTCAACTATTTACAATCTAAATTATTGATTTGGATGAAGGGACCGAATATAATGTAGCCAAGTTTGCTGATGATACAAAGATGTTGTATCATGTTGTGAAGAAGACACAAAAAATCTGCAAAGGGATATAGACAGGCTAAGTGAGTGGGCAAAAATTTGGCAGATGGAGAAAATGTGAGGTTATCCACTTTGGCAGAAAAAATAGAAAAGCAAATTATAATTTAAATGGAGAAAAATTGCAAAATGCTGCAGTGCAGATGGACCTGGGGGTTCTTGTGCATGAAACTCATTGGAGTTCAGAAGAATAAGAGGTGATCTAATCGAAACATATAAGATAATGAGAGGGTTTGACAAGGTGGATGCAGAGAGAATATTTCCACTCATAGGAAAAACTAAAACTAGGGGACATAGTCTCAGAATAAGGGGCCGCCCATTTAAAACTGAGATGAGGAGGAATTTCTTCTCTCAGAAGGTTGTAAATCGATGGAATTCTCTGCCCCAGAGAGCTATGGAGGCTGGGTCATTGAATATATTTAAGGCGGAGATAGACAGATTTTTGAGCGATAAGGGAATAAAGGGTTATAGGGAACGGGCAGGACAGTGGAGCTGAGTCTATGATCAGATCAGCCATGATCTTAATAAATGGCGGAGCAGGCTCGAGGGGCCAGGTAGTCTACTCCTACTCCTATTTCTTATGTTCTTATGTTCTTACATGATGGAAAGGATTCAGAGAAAGGCAAAGAGACAATTCCAGTTGTTAGATCATTGTGCTATCAAGACAGGCGGAGGAAGATAAATCTATTCTCGTTGGAAAAAGCATTAAGGGAGATAAATTCAATTAATGAGCGATCGGTAAGTTGGATTTAGACAGTAAAAGCAGGAAAGAAGAACGACAGGACAAAAGTATAATGAAAGAAGCCACAAGCTAAACATATCACAAGGAAAATGTACTTCAATTTAAAATTCAAGGAAACAGAGGAATATGGGTTTGGAACGAAATGAAATTATGTAATGGCCAGATCAGGTCCTGAAAAAGAATCCAGATCACTCAGTAAGGTGGATAGGCTGCAGCCTTTTCTCATTCCGATGATTTTATGTTCTTATCGTGGATCTTCTGTGGCATTGCACATGGTGTAAGTTTAATTTTTTGTACATGTTGTAGAATTTACCAATATCTCGCAAAGATTCCAGGTACCTTTCCCCTACAGAGGAGAAGAATCCCTTTCTGGGCTTTTAAAATGAGTTTAAAGGGGCAGACGAAGCCTGCGGGGGATAAAAGGGGATGCGTTCATGGAGACTCCCCCCCCCCCCCCAGTATTTGGACTCATAGGAAAGGGAATTCAAAATGGACCTAAATTACAGAAGCTTGAGATCCTCTAAACATCTATGGGAAGGAGCATATCAATTTTAAGATTCTACAACATTTTGGCTGCAAAAAAAAGAGTTACCAAATACAGGAGGTGGGGCCAAATTCGTGTATTAAAGACCCCAGATTGTCTGGGGGAACTATTCACCCTCTAAGAGATAATCGAATTACCCAATCAAGCACAATGGAAATCATGGTCAAGAAACTGGACAATTCTAAAACAATGCAAACCCAGTGATAGCACATTCTCACACCCTAATCGAGTTACTGCTGACAAAGGAGACATTTGAAAATCAGTGGACAGTACAGTTTAAACAGAGCCCAAGAGATTTGATGGGAGATAACGGAGCCTTTTTTTGGAATATATCTATCCCCCCGTTTTACAAGGAAAGACCAGCAAGGAGCAGCACACAGACTGGAACACAGACACAGACACAAGCAGCCGCAGCTGGGGAGTGAAGAAATGGAGCAGTGAAGGAAACTACTAGAACTCATCGAGAACTGACTGAGCACAAGGCCCACGAAATGGAAGGTTGTCAGCAACCAAATTGACAAGCCCGGGCTACTACAACCAGCGAAACGACCAACCGAAACCAACTCAGCAAAAACTGAAGAATCGACCTTTATTTCCACTCTACAATCTACTTCGGAACGACTAACGGGTGAGAAATTACCAAAAGGGACTAACTAAAACTATTCCTAACCAAAGAAAGTGGGTACTTACCCCATACATCCAAAACGCAACTTACCGCATCAACGGACGCACCTCAACCGATGACTACGCAGTCCGAAGTCCCCTCCTCCGACCGGGGTACGGCTCGCCTAGAAGGCCAAGTGCAGCGAACCCCGAAACCGCGATTCACCGGCAACTGTCAAAAAGGGGATTGGTGAGCATGGCCCCTGAACCCACAGAGCTATAACTTAGTTAGTTAGGGGAATTGGGGGAGGGAGGCTGGGATAACTTGTGTAAATGTATCTACATTCTCCTCTTTACCCCATTTAGAGTTTAAGCTGTATTCTTTTCCCCACAGGCTGCAATTTGACATTTTATTCAATGTGTTGTACCCCTCAGTGTGTATTGGTCTGTGTGTTTTATTAAAGGTGTGCCTTTTACTTCTTTTTAAACACAATAAAGCCATACCTGCTTCCGACCCTGAAAGCGATTGTCTGTCCAAGTCTGTCACAGTCCCTTCATAATTCCAGTGTCTAGAACCAAGGGTGTGGGAGCGATTCGGAACCGCTCATATAAGGTCAGAAGGGAAAGCTGACCCCCTGCAAACCACCCCTTACAATGTGGCAATGCAGAGAAATCAGAAGTGACAATCAGGTCTAGGATTTGGAAATGATCGACTTGAAGTCAGTGAAGTAAGTGCTGATGTAATTTTGATTGGTTCCTGGGAAATTCAGGAACCAATCAAAAACCTAGAAAAACGGCAGATTCTTTTGTGCACCAGACACATTTAAAATGTAATATTTGTCATATGTAAGACTTTTATGATATTATAGATGTTGTCTGCTAGCTGTAAGGCTCCTGTGTGAAATGTGTCCGAAGCAGTCTCAATATATTTCCTACTGGATACTGGCCCACAATGCAAAACTATCTATAATTTGGCGCAAAATTGTCAGTCTTGCTAAGATATGCTACCAGAATGATTACTGAGGGAAATTTACATTATACTAATACAATAGAGGGCTGTCTTTAGAGAATGGTGCACAGGCATATTTGAGGTGCAGAGATGGAACTTAATCATTCATTGTAACAGCAGAGATAAAGGCCATTTGGCCCATCAACTCTAAGCTGGTGATTTCTCCACGTGGCCCACCTAGTCTTAATATTATCTCCTTCTCGCTCTGATATCCATTGCTCGGCATACTATCCCAGGCCCTGCTGTTGACAATAGGTGGAAAAATTTCCAACACAAAAATCTCTCACCTCAGTGAGCACAGCACATGACAAAAATGTGTAAAATTAAATACTTATCCAAAAAACAATACTCTTTCAAAAAAGATGTAGCACAAATACTTCCTTTTCCTCTTCAAACCATAAAATTCAATTATTGGCTGAGAAATGTGTCTTCCATCTATGAGTTCATGCTGGCATGAGGCCCGAGCCTAAATTTGGGTTCGGCCTCATTTAAATGCCGCCAGCAAGCTTCGAGAGCCAGACAGACGCCCCACTGCAGCTCACCAGTTTTTTGAGGGCGGGAAATTGAATGCCTCCTACGCTGAGCCAGCTAGGGGGTGGGGAAAAGGTGATCTCGGGGGGCGGGGAACGGGTGGTGAGGGCTTTGAACAAGCAAGTGGCAGCCCAGATTTTTTTTTGTGGGTCCAGAAGCAGCACTCCTGTGTGTACAAAAATAAAAACACAACATTTTTTGGGACTTTTTATTTCTGAGCGGCCCCCTGGTACAACTAGGCGGATTGTGCACAGTACACACTCTGCCCATTTGTACCTGAATTTTGCAGTCCGGGTCCTACTACTGGCATAGAATTTGTTTATTTAAGCAGCCTTATGCCAATTTCAGGCGAGTGAGCTGCTCATCCATTTACAGACCTGCCTGAATATTGCATCAGGTGGGCTTTCGGTGTTAAACGGGTGGCCAAGATATCCGCCAGCCCCCCAATTTTCAACTGTTGGCTGCTTATTTTTTACAGGCGCATTAACTTTGTTAGGTGTCACCGCTGGTGCAATCACCAAGTCCGTTCCATTTCCCACACTTCTGTTCTCACCTCTTCCCTTCCCTCCCAGAACCACGATAGGGTTCCCCTTGTCTTCATCTTTCCTCCCACCAGCCTCCACATTTAACGGATCATCCTATGCCATTTCCACCACCTCCAGCGTGATCCTACCACCATCTTCCCCTCCCCTCCCATTTCAGAATTCCAAAGGGACCGTTCCCTATGTGACACCCTGGTCCACTCCTCAATCACCCCCTCCCCTTCCCACTGTATCTTCTGTGCAAGCGCAGGAGATGCAACAGCTGCCCTTTTACCTCCTCCCTTCCCCCCATCCAGAGCCCCAAACACTCCTTCTTCATGAGACAGCGATTTTCTTGTACTTTTTTCAAGTTAGTATACTGTAGTCGTTGCTCACTATGCGATCTGCTCTGCATTGGGGAGACCAAACGCAGATTGGGAGACCGCTTTCCAGAACACCTCCGTTCAGTCTGCATGCGTAACCCGAGCTTCCGGTCACCTGTCACTTTAATTCACCGCTTGACTCCCATTCTGATCTCTCCATCCTCGGCCTGCTACACTGTTCCAATGAAGCTCAATGTAAGCTTGACAAACAGCACCTCATCTTTCGATCAGGCAATTTACAGCCTCCTGGACTCAGCATCGAGTTCGCCAATTTCAGATCATAACCTCTGACTTCATTTTTTCAGACGGTAACTGTTGATTCTGCTGTTTCCATGTACACTTCTTCTAGATCCATCTTTTGCTCCTTTACTTGTCCCATTATCATCTCTGTTTTCCTGATACAATCATACCGTTTGTCATCGAATCTCTCCTACCTTCCACCCTATTACCGACCTTCCCTTTTTATGGGCTAGATTTTCCACTTTTGTGCTTATCGCCCAAAAATGGGCGTTATTTCCGGCATGGGCGGAAAAAAAGGGTTTTCAGATCGCCGGCTTCTCGCCCATTCTCAAAGCACCTAGTCTCCATTTTTGAAAATGGGCATTACCATGAATGATATGAAACAGGCGGTAGCGTTAAATCTCGCTGACCTTCTGCCGTAAAGTGTCGCCGTCCCTAGCAACGGCATGGCAATGCTCGATTCCCGTGATTCAGGAGGTCAAGGGTCATCATGACATGCGCAGAAGAGGAGACAAAAAGAAGGGAGCTCAGAGGGACTGAAGGCGTGTGTGGCTGTGGTGTGCACTTGTTTGGCTGTTGGAGGCACAAGGGAGATTCACCAGCAGCAAAAAGCCTACTAAGCACCATTATCATAGTTGGCACCGAGTTTTTGTCCAACAAATAGGATATAACATGGAGCTGGTAGCCGGGAACACTGGTGGCAGAGTGCCCTCAGTGGTCCCAGAGCGTGGCACTGCACCCCAAGGTGCCGCACCCCCATTGCCAACCACACATGAGAGCCAAAAGCAACATCTTGCTTCTGGCTCGGAGCATGTTCCCACCTTGGGATCGTCCTCTCCCGTATCCATCCAAGCAGCGGTTCGGCTGCCAAACCCCCCCTGCCCCTGCAAAAAAGCATCACCTGAGGAGCTCCTCAGCCAGGTGGCTTGGAGTCAGGAGGGGAAGGGGAAGGGGTAGAGGTGGGGAGGAGAAGTGGGGGGGTGGGGGCGGAAAGGTTGTTTTTTACAGAAATACTGATGATTTCAGACAAATGTTCGGTTTAAATGTTTTTTATTTAACAAAACCTTGTTGCGCATTGGCTCAGATAGCTGCACCGTTACACACTGGTGATTCCTTAACATCAAAAGGTACAATGACACTTAACTTCAATCAACTTAAACTTTAACTGTCACCAAGGTGATGCCCACCATTGATTTATCACTTGTAAATAACACCAACGTTCTTTCAGGCAAAGCGCTCATTGATGAGCTCCTGACATGAGGCTCTTGCAGCTATCATGCCACCATGTGCCCTTTCATGCTGTCTACAGGGGGTTGGGGACATGGCTTCAGCATCACCATGATTGTCTGGCCCAATGTCAGCGTCCGCCTCCTCGTCCTCCTCTTCCTCTCTGTGGTGAGGTAGACTGTCAGACTCATCAGGCAATTCTTGTCCCCTCCTGATAGCCAAGTTGTGCAGCATGGAGCACACCACCATGAATTGAGCTACCTGCTCAGGGTGGTATTGGAGGTCACCTCCTGAGTGGTCCAGGCATCTAAAGCGCTGCTTCAGCATTCCAGTTGTTTTCTCATCGATTTGCGAGTTGCTCTGTGGCTCTCATTGTATCGCCTCTCGGCTTCGATGTGGGTGTCACGCAGGGGGTTCATCAGTCAGGTGGCGAGGCCATATCCTTTGTCACCAAGCATCCAGCATTGACCTTGTGGCTAATTGTTAAACAAGTCAGATACAGTGCTCTCACGCAGAATGTGAGCATCATGGATGCTGCCCGCAAATTGAGCATTCACTGCCAGTATAATTTGCTGGTGGTCGACAACCAGTTGGACATTCAGCGGGTGGAATCTCTTGCAGTTCCTCAAAACCTCAGCATCCTGAAAAGGTGCCCGCATCGTGATGTGCATACAGTCTATTGCTCCCTGCACCTTGGGGAAGTTTGCAATTCTGGAGAATCCTAGAGTCCTTTCACTCTGTGCCTCCCTGGTCATAGGGAAGCTGATCAAGTCCCTCCTGCGTGCATACAGGGCTTCAGCGACCTCTCTAATGCAGCACTGTGTAGCATGCTGAGAAAGTCCACAAATATCGCCAGCTGTAGTCTGAAAAGAACCCGAGGCGTAGAACGACAGTGCCACGGTGACTTTGACCTCAATGGACAGTGCAGTACTGATGGTGCTGGCAGGTTGCAGATCTGCCCTTATCAGCTGGCATACCTCAGTGATAACCTCTTTGTGAAAGCGCAGTCTCCGAAGGCAGGTGGTGTCGGGCAAGTCGAGGTAAGACCGCTTCTCCCTGTACTTGCGGGGGGTGCAACATCTGGTCCTCCTCATCAGTCTGGCACATCTTACATTGGGCACATACTGCTGTGGAATGTACCTTCGGCGATTTTGAATCTGCTGCATGTAATTGATCACCAAGAAAGGGTGAGAAAGGACAGGCCCCATTGCAGTAGCTCTCTGTTTTCCACCAATTGGTCATAAAGAATGAATATCCCGATGAAGACACCTATTCAATTCCAATCAGTCACAGTATGGTCAAGATGTTTGTAGAGATGTTCACATCAACTCCAACGACCTCCAGAGTACATTCGAACTCCCCCGAGGATGCACATGTGATGTAGAATATGGCGTCTGTTAGTGTTAGTGTTTTATCAGAAGAATCACTCAACACACAGAGTCGGTTCCAACGCCAATGCGGCCTTTATTAACGCCAGCAGGGAGAAAGCCTCAGGACTGGATCCAGGCACTTCACTCTGCAGAACAAAGGGTTTCATGGATCTTTATAAGTTTTACAACAGTTTACTACAGTTACATACAACAGTTTACTACAGTTACATTAGACCAATAGATAGATATAGTCTCTAAACGTAAAGTGGCTCATGTGTTGCCAAGAGATGTGTTGCTAAGAGATGTGTTGCTAAGAGGTGTGTTGCTAGGAACGACTCATGTTCCAGGCCCCCCTTTGTCTTACTGTCCTTGGGTGCTGTCTTTGGTAGCCTCCTTATCTTAATCCTGTTACAGAGTCGTATTGTCCTTACTTCCACCAGAACATTTAGTCCTGAGGCCTGGCTGATTAAAGATACCTGCAGAATTTGCTTGTTAGTCCTGTGTGTGGGAAACAACAATTATCAGTTTCCAGGAATGCGGTCTAATTCAGCTAACAGAAATCCTTTGAGGCTTCACTGGTAGCCATTTTATGATTCAAGTTACATATAGTTCTAACCTTATACTACAGGTGCCGTTGCCCTAGGGTACCTAATGCCTGCAACAATTCCCTCCTTTCGGTAAGGGGACTAGTCTAGTCCCCCTTTAACCGACCGCCCTACACTTGTTAGTTTTTGTGCATGGTCCGGTACTCCCTGCCTCAACATGCTGGCCAGTCACGCGGTTTCAGGAGTCCCGGTTACTTAGATCAAATTGACAAAGGTCAAATCCTCCTTCCCCTTTATTAGATAGGCTTGTTTAGTATTTGGCGACCGGTCATGGGTCCCTCTTCGTTGTGCATGGTGCCTGCATGCCTGGCAGGCCATTATGCCCCATGTTATTGTATCCCGACCAGTATGTGTGAAATTATTCGAATCCAAGGATGGATGTTCACATTTATTCCCCAGTCCCAGACCTTTCTCCACCAACTCTGACTTTGTAAGTCTATATCGATATCTTCTTCCACTACTTTGATTTTAGTTTGCAGTTGGTGGTCGAGCTTTACGGATTGACCCACCCTGAGCCTCAATTCTCATAATACTTCGGTTAGATGTGGGATAGGGACCTGATCTGGCTCGTCATAATCCTGCAAATGATCATGGAGCTGATCGGTTACCTCAATAACTTCGGACTTCTGGCGCCTAACCTGGGTGATATGCGCTTGCCCGATCGTGACAGGTCGTAGTGGCGTAAAGCAAAAGTTTGGCTGTGGTATAGGGCACTGCAGGTCTGTGGTAGAGACGCAGTATCTTCCCTTCCCTCCGTAGCCTGACCTCGCGAAGTGCCTGTGTGCGGGCATTATTTCTAGTACACACCCGTCGATTCGGTTAAACCCGCACTCGTCTAGCTCACCTCAGCCTACCGGGTGAGGGCATACTGTGATCTCCCCACTTTGCTTGCAATCTGTTAGGGAAATCCCGGTAAGTATGTTGTTTCGACGAACGGCGGAGGTGGTGGTCAGATAAAACTCCATAGTTCATGTGATTTTCCCGTATTACTCCGATATTCTCTAGTTGGTACAGGGGGAACGGTCCTGAGTCCAGCGTGGCTATAGGGATCATCAGGACTATCCCTATCCCAGTATTCCTTCCCATCTGGCAGTCTGGAATTGCTGGGTATACTCGGGTCAGTCCCTTCAGAGTACAGTTATCCAGAGTCCCCCTCTGGTTTGCCAACTGAGCCAAATGTGAACTGTCTATCCAATTGGGTACTTCCCCGCATTGGATCTGGTCGGGATTGTGGCGGATCTGTCCCACCATCCACAGACCATAAGCGTGACAGAGTTGCCCCTGTTTTTGCTTTCCTGTATCTTCTTTTTCTCTATCAATGAGGTGATTAATGGTTTTGGCGTGAGCTTCCAGGACTGAGATGCCATCCAACTGGATTTCGGCACCCTCCTTTCCTAGGCTGGCTTGGTCTTCCTGGTTTTTCTCCACCCTCTCTAATAACCCCTTCATCACTCCTCTAAGCTGTTCCACCCTCTCATTTAACCCTTGTATATCTATTGAGTTTACTACGTAGGTCCCTGTATTGAAAACGGTGGCAATATCATTAACTATTACCCTCTCTATCCTGGGGGCTGACCCCTGTCCTCGGAATCTACTGGCACCCATTGCATCGGCAGCCTGCTGCATTACAACTTTACTTAATACATTGTACATTTTCCTTGACTGTTCTGTACAGTATTCTGGCATCTGGATGCCTGAAATATTGATCAGGACAGGCACAATTTCATGTTTAACATTATCATATAATAATTCCCCTTCGTTGTACATTACAATCCCATTTTCTGGTCCCTTAGTAGTTATGGGACAAGGCAGTTCCTCGGGCAATGTAGTGGTTCTTATGGGGCGCGGTGTCGGAGGGTGTGAGAAGCATACATACAATGATATTGCAGCCGCCCCCACCTCCTCGTAGTACCCACACAGCCCCACTCCCTTTTTGCGGATGACTGATTGCTGGGACTGTCCCGGAGGTGCGCAAATTATGCCGAAAGTACATTCATCGGGCCCTTTGACATCCCTCCGTTTAATGCAGCTGCTCCTTATACCTGTGGAGCACTGTACACATACCCGGTTCTTATTAGGATTTACTTGTAACCATGCATTAAAATAAGTCCTGTCCTTGCTCCAATCCTTGGCTGCTGGGATGCACATTCCATCCGTTAAATTAAACAAGACTCCATAGCTCATGTAGTTGTTTATTTCCTGAGTGCGCTGCAATCCGTTGGTATCATCCAGTGTTTGCGTGGGTCTTGAGGTTCCCAGTATCATGAGTCCCCAGAGTCGGAGTCACCACTGCGGTCCCATCTTGGTGAGTGTTTTATCTGAAAATTTTAAACCGATAGCCTGGTCGTCACCAGGTGTTAGGTTCTGGTCTACTTGTGTGCTGTCACTCTGTGGAATCGAAGGTAAGGATTAGGTTAACCATATTCTTTATAGTCGTACCATCTCTATCACTTCATGTCCCTGTCGGTTTTGCATTTGAGTCTGCTGTGCTCGAGCCTGCACGATGACCCATTTAAATATTATCCAAACTCCAATCAACACCAATGCCACCATTATTCCTCCAAACATCCCAGTCTGCTTTACTGTTAGGTTGGGTTTGTGGACTACACCTACCCACCGTGGGGTACATTGGTTCTATTGCCATAGGTGATGGTGCTATGGCTGCGCACTGCACTATCCATCTAGTCCCGTTTTTTAAAACATCTCTTCCAGCCTGTTTATCTTAGCTTTTAACTCTTGACCAGCTAGTTCCGTTTTATTTTTATTCTGAATATCCCACCATTTCCTCTGTCTGTCAGGTGAGTCTTCTTTATTTTATTAAGAAATCCAAATTAATAACATCCAGTATAAAACAGCTGTCAATGGAAAGGGTTAACTCCTTTACAGGTTTGTAAGAAAGCCTGATGTCATTATGTGACTTCACATAATCATCCGAAAAATTCTTTTTTTTTAAGTCTTTGTGCCTTCAAAACTTGCTTAGAAATTAGGAATCCATTAAACAGCATAAATTAGTAAAGTGGTCATAATAAAAATCTTTTCATCAGGGAAGACGGCATTTTAGAGTAAACTCCAATGTTTTCTTAACTTCTAATTCAAGTACTTGCCAAAGAATTTATTTTTTAAATTAATTTAAAACGAGACCACACATTTTTAATAGCAATTTTGTTTACTGAAATTCAATTTTTTTTTTTAAATTTCTCTCTCAGCACAAAATCTAAACTTCTGTGCCAGTTCCATTTTGGAAATCTTTTCAAACTGCATTGAAACTTTCTCATAATTTAAAATTCGAATCCATGTAGAGTGTTTTGTTACCTCTTCCAATTTTTTTTCTTCTAATTAAACCAATATCTTTTTCACAGCAAACATCAACTAGTATTTAGTAAGTTATGTCTTTTTCCATCACAAACACATTTATTAATTTAAAATTATTTATTTACTTTCAAAGTGGCGTCTTTATCTTTTTTTTCTCTCCATAACTGGAATGGAGTCCAGCTTTGAAGGTTTGAGGGCTGCTTTTCGTTATCTCAAAATGCTCCAGTTTCAAAATCGTTAAAATGTCTCTTCGAAACTGCTAAAGCTTGCTGTTTTTAACATTTTCCAAAAGTTCCTTTTACACCTTCGCAGATAGCTCGCCACTCGTCCAGGAGTTTGACCTGATCAGATTTAATTTAATATTTTTTTTTGAATCCACCTCAGTATTTTCTGTGCCTTCTCTGAATATCTCAAAATCCCAATTCAAACTTTGTAATTTCAATCTTTATTTAAAACTTTTTTTTGCTAGAAGCTTTTTTTTTAAAAGCATTCTTTATCTCATTCCGAGACTAAATTTATGTCTTTCAATCCAATGTAATCAATCATTGCATGTTTTCTTTCGACAAGTAAATTTTTTTCTTAACCACCGGAACCATGTATTTATTATCTTTTGCTCAACAAACCTATCCTTTGTATATTTCCTAGCTCCGTAACTCATCATCCGAATAAATCCACACCTGCGTTTCTAACTTAAAATGTCTTAAAACTTCCCACATACAGGACAACACTACAAAGGATTAGCTGAAATAAACAGACACTTGCATTCCTCTTCCAACCAGGCTTTCAGAAACATGACAACATAAAAATTCATTCCACAGTCACAAAATCACACAGGGACTCTCACTCAACAACCAGACATTTACAACAGTCTCTCTTCTTTCCTATTAATTGTTTTGGTCGGCTCTATTTTTGGATCCATGACCTTTCAGGGAATTCGTAGTTTTATCTAAATAATTCCTCACATAACTTTTGTAGTGGACTACCGGTATTGGTTTTTCCGTTCCTTCACCCACCATTCCCATTGGGCTGCTGGCAGGTCCTGAGGATCCCACCCTGCTCTAATCATTTTCTCGATTAGTTTCTTTTGCTTTTCCGCCAGATGGCGGGTAAGGGACCCTTCTGATTACCACTCAAGTTTACTTGCTTTCATGGCCATTCCTGGGTAGGACTAGAACCATTAGGAATCTACTCTCAGAGGTTTGCCTTTTACCTCGCACAACTTGTAGCAGACCGTCTCTGGGCTGCTGTCAGGTCACAAGTCTGCTGTTACACAAACTTATACAATTCCCGCAGCGCTCTACGTATCCTTAACGACTACCTACCACCACTCTGCCCGTTGGTCCGACTCTGTTCACAGGTTTGGATTCCGTTAGCCGCTGTACACCGCTTGGTTCTCCCCCGGGGTATATTTCAAATCACACTACTGGGTCCGGAATATATCTCTCGGTATCACGATCCCATGGTCTAAGTGTGTTCCCTATGCCTACTTGGTTCCTGGCCGTCACGTGGGACAAAAGTCCTCTTAATTCAGGCTCAGGCTAGGCGTTTGAGATATTAGACCGTCTCCTCGTGTCGATCAACCGGCTTCCACCTTCCGCACCCTTTATAATTAAAAATTGTTTTTTTTATACTCACCCGGGTTTTTCCAAGGGCGTCCAGTGACTCCGGGAAATCCTGCCGACTATGCCACTGTTAGTGTTAGTGTTTTATCAGAAGAATCACTCAACACTCAGAGTCGGTTCCAACGCCAATGCGGCCTTTATTAACGCCAGCGGGGAGGAAGCCTCAGGACTGGATCCAGGCACTTCACTCTGCAGAACAAAGGGTTTCATGGATCTTTATATGTTTTACAACAGTTTACTACAGTTACATACAACAGTTTACTACAGTTACATTAGACCAATAGATAGAGTTAGTCTCTAAACGTAAAGTGGCTCATGTGTTGCCAAGAGATGTGTTGCTAAGAGATGTGTTGCTAAGAGGTGTGTTGCTAGGAACGACTCATGTTCCAGGCCCCCCTTTGTCTTACTGTCCTTGGGTGCTGTCTTTGGTAGCCTCCTTATCTTAATCCTGTTACAGAGTCGTATTGTCCTTACTTCCACCAGAACATTTAGTCCTGAGACCTGGCTGATTAAAGACACCTGCAGAATTTGCTTGTTAGTCCTGTGTGTGGGAAACAACAATTATCAGTTTCCAGGAATGCGGTCTAATTCAGCTAACAGAAATCCCTTGAGGCTTCACTGGTAGCCATTTTATGATTCAAGTTACATATAGTTCTAACCTTATACTACAGGTGCCGTTGCCCTAGGGTGCCTAATGCCTACAACAGTGTCCATAACGCTGTGATTAGTTCCGGTTGGTTCCACTTTTTCTGGACGAGCGATATCGTGGGCGATATGTGTGCGAGGTGGTGAAAGTGATGCTGGGCGATCTCATGGCCGCTAGTTTCGGTAAATATACTCTTCACGACAAAAATTTGGGCGGGTGGTATTTTTGAATCTCGGCATTAAATCAGTGCGGAAATTAATGCTGGCCAATATTATGGGCGTTGATTTCGTCCATTCTGATTATTCTGCCCCAAAAAAGTGGGCGGGCAGAATTATTTTTTCCCGGCATTAAGCACATGGGGAAAGTAACGCTCGGCGAAAAGTTTACGAAAAATGGACGTCAGTTTCCATTTTGTGGCTAAATGGGCGATATATGGGCGTTGTACGTCATTTCAGCGGTAAAATGGGCGGTAAGTGGGCGTTAAGCATGTAAAAAAAGTGGCGGTTCTAACCCATTGTTTCTTTCTCTCCTCCCTTTTGCTGCCTCTGCAATTACTTAAAACCTACTATATTTCTAATTTTTTTCAGTTCTGACGAAAGGTCAGCAACCTGAAACATGTTTCTCTCTCCACAGATTAGACTGTGGGCCAAAGCCTGCTTTCTTGCCTCGTTTTTTAGTTCCGTAATCTCCATGTGGGAGGTACCTAGAACCATGCTAAATATGTTAAACATATGTGTCCCAAGTCCGAAAATTGAGTGTTACCGAGAAATGGCCAAAAACAAAGAAAAACATAAAAATATTTGCCATGGACTTTCTTTTCCCTAGCAACGGTGACATATCAGTGCTCCTGCTAAATTTTAAGCATGGATAGTGTAAGGATTGGTAAAAAGAAATATCACTGAGGACATCTGAGGTCTGGATGCATCATATGGTGCAGTTATACATAAATCTAAGTTTTGTTTTCATATCTGTTGCAAAGTAGGAAATCTACCATAGCAACCATTTATTTCATACACATTTATTGACATTTCAGGCGGACACCCGCACTTTTTTTTTCAAAATACCACGCCACCACCGAATGTCTCCTCACCGGGCTTGAGTGTCGGAGCGTCGGCTGGCAGGATCACTCCCTCGTCCAGACACGGGGATTGGGGCTCGGCTTCAAAAGAAGCCCAGGGGCTGGGGTGGAAGCCGAACTGAAGGGATGAGAACCCTTGCGCTATACAGCAGATTCAAAAGAAGCCTGGGGGGTGGGGGGGTTGGATGCCGAGCCCCTGTGTCCGGGCAAGAGAGCAATTCTGCTGGCCAACCCTCGAGCCCGGTGAGGAGATGTTCGGTGGTGGCATGGTACTTTGAAAAAAATCTAAAATTAAAGAATTGCATTAGCCTTCATTTGTTTATTGAATGCCTAGCTTCCCATTCTAAGCAAGCCTATTGCGCATGCGCAGACAATGGTGTGGTCCATACTTAGGGCGTCGTCCTGGGGGAGAGAGAGAGAGAAGAAGGTGTGAGTGCTTTCTCCTGCTGCTTTGAGCTTCTTGCAAAGCTACAATTAAATTATGGGGGCAATATTGACAGTGCCATACCTCGTGCAAGGCTTCTGCATTATAGTGCTGGGGAAGAGAAGATTGATTAGGCATCATCACATGAGGAACCTCAAAGCACGTAGGATGATGGGCAGGAGGCCTTACCCACATTGGGTATATCGAGACAGGCATTCATACCTGCACATGAATGATGCAGACTGTGTCAGAAGGCTATATTTCCGCAAAGAAGTTGTAACCGAGATCTGAGAGTTAATAAAAACAGACCTGCACCATAGAAGCACCAGGAGGACTGCTTTGTCAGTTGAAGAAAAGGTTACAGCTGCACTTTCATTCTATGCATCTGGATCATTCCAGACCACAACTGGGGATGTGTGCGCCATTTCTCAACATGCAATACATATCTGCATTCAGCAGGTGACTGCTGCGCTATATGCCTGGAGGACTGACTACATAAAGTTCTCCATGACCGCCCAGGCAATGCGTGACAGGGCTGTGGGCTTCTCCAGGATTGCTGGCTTCTCAAAGGTACAGGGCTGCATTGATTGTACCCCCATTGCCTTGCGAGCACCTTTGGAGGATTCCAAGATGTAAAGGAGCAGAAAAGGCTTCCACTCCGTGAATGTGCAGCTCATGTGTGACGACATGCATTGCATCATGTCAGTTGATGCGAGATACCCTGGGAGCACGCATGATGCATTCACCCTACGCGAGAGCACTATATCTGCCATGTTTCAGCTGCAGCCAGAAGGGCAGAGCTGGGAGACAAATGGTACGACCTCACCACTTGGCTCATGACGCCCCTACACATAACCCAGACAAAAGCTGACTGGGAATACAATATGTCACACATTGCAATGCACAGCATAATAGAGAGGACCATTGGCATCTTGAAACAGCGTTTCCAATACCTGGACCATTCCGGAGGCTATTTGCAATACTCCCATGAGATTGTCGATCAGTTCACTGTTGTGTGCTGCATGCTGCACAATTTAGCCATCATGAGGCAGCAGCAGCTGGTAGTAGAAGACCCACCTTAGGTAAGAGTGGCTGATGATGAGGAGGAAGATGCAGATGACAAGGAGGAGGAGGATGAGGAAGCCATGCAACTACCTGAACACAGAGCACGGCGGCGGAGAAGGGTGGGCCATTGTACCCCTTTAATGATTGCTCATGCTTTGCGCCAGCAGCTTATCCGTGAACGCTTTGATGCCTGAAACCTCAGCGGCAACTATTCCGAATGGACCATGTTTACTGTTTGGACCTGTTCCGTAATGTGTTGTGTTAATGGAAGAAATAATGGAAATGATTCTTCATGAGTTCCAAAAATTGTGTTAATAATGCAACAAATAATGTAACTGATTCATTTATAATTTAAAATATATTATATTCAAAAGTTTAATCCTTGTTTTAACTTAACTTTAATAAAAATATTCTTATATCAAAATATTCTTGTATCAAAGTTTCAGTTAAGACCACTTGCAAACTTTAAGATCACTTACAAACTTTTAAACTTGTAACTTTACATCACTTACAAACAACTTTTAAGTTAAGAACAATTACATCAGTTACAACAATAATAATAACAACAACAACAACAACAACAACAACGACGACAATAACAATAGCTGCAAAGAAAGGCTGCACCCATCTCTCCTCCAGCTTATTCTAAGACCACCTGCTGAGCTTGGTCTTGTTGACTCCACCCCTGCCTGCAGGTGGTGGCGCAGCATTTCTCTGGTTGGTACCAAACTTATTCTTTCGAGCATCTTGGGTAATGCGCACTTCTTGATTGGGGGGGGGGTGGCGCAGGGGTAGCAGGGAAAGGCAGTAATGTGGAAGGCCCAGCTTGGGCCTCTTCAGAGGCTGGTCTGGGGATTGGAGTGGAAGTGGTAGTTGATTCTGTCAATGGTCACTGGGTCTAGGCATATTCCCTTATTGCAGCAGCTAACTCTGACATTCCCTCCCTCATGTGCCCCAACAATGTCTCAACTACCTCCAACGTTCCCTCCTTCATGTTTACCGACAGTGTATCAGCTGCCTGCATCATTCTCTCCCTCATGTTCACTGACAGTGTATCAGCTACCTGCGACATTCCCTCCCTCATGTGTCCGGACAGTGTTCCCATTTCCTGTGAGAGTGTTGTTACTTCTCCCGACAGTCATGATACCTCATCACCCACCCTACTCATCTAGGAGTGATCGCGTAAGGTCAATGCTCTCCACACTTATTGCCATCATCTGAACCACATTTGTTACATCCTGCACCTCAGGAGAGCGCTGCCGAGCTCTCCTTCCCCTCCTCACCCTGAAGTGTGGCTCGCTGCTTCCCACTGGGACTCGCAGCCTTCGACCGTTGGGCCCTGGGTGTGCCTTGCTGTATCCCACTGGAACCCGTAGCCTCAGAGTGTGTGAAACCATGGAATGTCTCAACACTCAGATCATTCAGTAAAGGGGCTGGCATCTCAATGGGCGGCACCAGCACCTCCTCCAGAGTGAGTAAAACAGTGGGGGCTTCATCCTCCCCTCCTCCTCCACCTACCTTTCACCCCTATGCTCTTGGTCTGGAAGGTGGGATTGGAAGATGTTCTCCTCTTTAGGTTCGTCCGCGTCTGAATCTTCTTCTGCATCGGCTTCAGCCTCGTCAGGGTCGGCCTCAAGTTCTGCAAAATATAACCAAACAGACAAATGGTTAGCAGCAGAGGAGGGGGCAGGGTGGGTGGCATGAGTAGGCTCACACAGCGCAGGCAGCAGGCTCATTTGAAGGACCACGATGAATTATAGCACATTACATCAACCCAAGTGTAACTGACGGAGACATCCCCAGGAACTGAATCATGGCTAGCCCGCACAGTACTTAACTTTTAGCAAAGCCTGAATGTGGAATTTGCAGGACTTACCCTCTCCCTCGAGTGTGGGCTCAGCTTGTGCAGTGGTGGTTGTTTTTCTTCAGGCAGGACCCATCAAAGCAGTGACCCTCTCTTCCAGGGGTGTCAGTGGCTGCAAATTTGCCGGACCTCCTCCTGTTCGAGTTCTCTCTCTTTTGTTGTGTGCCACCTTCCTCTGCAAAGAAGAAAATATCACTTTTTAGAGAGGGTGTCTTTCTGCTGGGTGTCAAATATACAGATGATGGTCACATTTACAATTGCAATTCCAGTGAATAAATGAAAATATTACTTACACTAACTGCTTAACCAAGGTCCTGCTATTTCTTTTTACACTGGCCTCCAGATCTTGGGGTGGGTCACCATTGCACAGTAATCTTCTGCAAGTTGGTTCCAGCGTTTCTTCATTTCTTTTGGTGAAACTTTTATGTGACCTCTGCTGGTGTCCAGCTCGTGTCATCTGGCCTCAATTACTGTAACCAGTGCCTCCACTTCATCCTGAGAGAAATTCTTGGTTCTTGAGCTGCGTTGCATATTGCAGCTCCAATTTTCCACTGAGAAATAAAGTTCTCACACAGTTCTCAAACACAACTGGCTCTTTAAAAATGGCTAAATGCAGACCTGGAGGTGTACTGGGCATGCATGCCCATAGCAGTCACGTAAAAAACATCATTTTTTTCCCCGCGCGTGCGGAAAAGGGGGACATCCTTTTTTCGGCACAGACACCTCCCGAATCTAAAAGACAGGCTGCCCGGCGCCAATTTTAAAAATTAGAATGGGAAAACTTTCAATTTATTTTTTTGGAGTAGTCGGGCCCAAAAAACATGGAAGTAACTCTTGGGAAAATTGAGCCCAATAAAAGTAATAGTATTGATTTTTTTTTTAAATATAGAAGTACTGAAAAAACAAAATAGATCTGAAAAAAAGTTAGAGGCTGTAAAGGAATGCATATCGATGAATCATCATCAGAATCAAGGGTATCCATTTCCTTAGCCCTAGAAGTCTCGGGCAAAGATGCAACATTCTCACAACCTACATATGAGCTGATGTCGGTGCAAAGTAGCTTGTTGAGATGCAAGAGCACCTTCCTTGTGCACACTGGGCCTTTGTGTATGAACAATGTGCAAGTTCCATTACACTTGCTAGTGCTGGAGGAAGTTTCATCCAGTCTGTGACAAGTACATCATCTTCAAGTTTCCACCCATGGTCCTTTGAAAATGGGATTTCTAGCATGTTCTCAAGACATCGCTTGTGAATTGCAGATTGGTAATTGGCACGCTGTATATGTTTGCACAGTGAATCTTTATTTGGTGGCAAGCACTTCTCTGCATAATTTAAAAAGCTCATCTAGTACCAAATTAAACCAGAGTTAATTCCTTGGCAGTTGCTGGCCATCTCAGAGGAGGATCGACATCAGACTTCTCTTTCACTAAACGCTTCAGTGCCAGAGCAGCATGGTACAAGGGTCTGCAATCAGGTCTTAACTCCAATCCTCTGACAGAAACTTTGGCTCCAGGATCCACTTGTGTTTGTCTCCGAAAGAAAATCTCTGACTGCCTCCTCAGTAACTACTTCTGTTGCAATATCTTCTACAAAAACAAGATTACTCTCTTTACGATGTGATGATCTGACAACTTTCAGGAAAGGATAAGATTTCTGCATTCTGCATTTAAGATGATACATTTTATAAGAAGAAGCATCGATATCCTCTTTCTCAAAAATATATTTCTTAAGCAATTTTGTCATTCTAAGAACTTCACGTTTTTTTCAACCCTGCCCTCCATCACTGTATCACAGAAGTGCCTATTTCCTGTCTGGTAGAGGTTGCCTTCTGGAGGGTCTTCCTGCTCCTTTCTGGTCAGAAATCTGGTGTAACTCTGGTAGCAGTTAAGATGATACCTTGCTTCAAGGGCAACAAGATCTTGTCCACGGATATGCAACAGGATTGCCTCATCTTTGTGGGTTTCTGCTGCAAGGAGCAGCTTACCTGCAGTTTTAGTCTCACATTGTACCAGCCTCTCTCTCCGTCTCTTTCGGCTGTGTCTCTCCACAATGTTCTTGTCCTTCTTGCAGACAAGGCACTGCTTTGGAAGAAGATGGGAAGCCCTCGCAAGTATAACCTTGGGGTCTGTCGGCTTTGAGCGAAGCAGTCGAACCTTGGTGGCGGCTTCACTGCTCTCGTCTTTCTGTACTGGTTCTGCAATGGCTGCGAAGGAATGATAAAAATGGATATTCTAATCAGCAGCACTGATAATGACCCTCAGTCAAAAACCCTGTTTTTTGTTGAGGTTGTGCGTGTTATGGCCAGAGTGAGAAGTTTAGAGTCAGTCAGTCTACACAGAAATAAATATATGGGGCTGAAGCAAGCCCACGAAATGGAACGTGAAAAACGGCATAACCACTGAACTGAGGAACGAAAGTTGGATATAAACATTTGTAGGCTGACACAGTTTCATAGGAAATACTGTAAACTCACGTTCATAGTTCTGATTTTCCCTTCCTTGCTGCTTCTTGGTTCTGTCGATCTTGGATTTATCTGTGAAATGCATGTAACATTGACGATGATATCCAATCGAATGTGGGATTGTTGCGAGTCTTTCTGGTGCAATAACCAGCTCCAGATCTAAACATTCAATGGCATGCTCTGCAATTTTAGCTTCTCTAGTTCCAGTAAATTTCCACTGCTGAACACTCGTGAAAAATTTTACCCAGCTAGAGTCCAAAAAATAAATTATGTTACCTTTGGCTCCCACAACTACGTGCATGCAGCACGCCATTGTTTTGGTGCATGCAGTCACTGACTCTAATCGATCTAGTACAGAGATGGTGATTTTGTGGTACTGACAAATCATAGGCAGTCCCTTGTATCAAGGATAACTTGCTTCCACGCCAAAAAGGGATGAGTTCACAGGTGTTTCAATGAAGGACCTAATATTCCAGGTCCCAGCCTACGTGTTGAAGGGTGGAAGATGCTTGTGCATGGATCTTTTTAACATGTGGTGGCCGTTGCACACCAGCCACCATATGGGCTTGACAAAGCTAGGTCTTAGTCCAGTGGCAAGGGTTAACCAAGACGACTGGAGACCAGCTCTGCTGCACGGCCCTAGTGCGCACACATGTTGCAGTGTGGGCTGGCCTGTGCTGCCCCGGGCCCTCGCCTCTTCTGGGCCCCGAACTCACGCCTCTCCTAGGCCCCGATCACGTCGCTCTACAATCTCTCGCCGCTCATGCGCCCCAATCATGCTGCTCCTGCTGTACCTGCCCACGCTCCAATCAGTGACCTGGATCTTGGTGACGTCCAATCCAGTCGCCCTCTTCATAGCCGTCGCTCTCCAGTGCACACTGTACCTTGAGGTGGTATGCTCCTTTGAATGCCCCGACCTGCTGATGGCAGTTGTGATTGGTCATTTAAGTAACTCACAATTACTTCATCACTTTGGGTTTTGACAAGATTTCTGCCTATTTTCTAATGAAAATTTCTGCAAAATGCTCACTTTTTGAAGATGGGAACATTGATTTTTGTGATAAGTGGTCCCTAAACTAATATTGGTGTGAAATGAAGTACTTCCACAGAGGGGACATCGGAAAAGCATTGTTTTGAGACTTGGCCCACTGTCTAGATGTGGCCTGACCTGCTGAGCATTTCCAGCAATTTCTGTTTTTATTATGATCCAATCACTCATTGAGTTCCGCCATAGCAAGCCACCAACCCCAATTCACCAGTTCTGCGGGTAAGGTATTGCACTTGAACTGTTGTGACCTTAGTCCATTTATTGAAGCTCCTGAATGAGGTTACAGTAAGGTGGGCTCCCTTTTATACCTGGTTACCTGCGGTGTACAGGTGACCTCTGGGTCTCCACCTGTTGCACCCTCTGGTGGCACAGGCATATTGTATACAGTGTAAAGATACATTCATTGGTCTTATGTAAATGTACATTGCGTGTACAGGGTATATACATACACAACACCCACCATGGAATATCTAGAAAATAATAGATAATTTTACTCGAGTTGCTTCTGGGTTCCCGGCAGAAACATTGTAAAACACTTTACTCAGGATACTAAACAGTTTGGGCAATGGTCATGCAAGGCCATGTTGTAATGAGGCTGATTTTATGTTAACACTGGTTTATTTTACAGACCCATAATTTACAAGTGCTACAAATAAACTTCAATTTTTAGGCTTACCATAAAAATGAATTAAACATAATGCATTGATGCAACATTATACATAGTTCATGTCAGTGCACTAGAATATGTTGTAGAATAATACCCAACAGTTTAGTAACAACAGAGGAAGAAATAAAATTATTGGGTTCAAAATTAATCAGCCAAATGCCTAGTACTGACAGCCATTGTGAAAAATTTAATTTTAATAACATCAGTTTTGACAGCACTCTAACTATCGGTGAATCTCCAAAGATTAAAAAACAAGCCTGCAACAGTATAACACACAGATCTACACGTAGACACATACACTCCTCTATGTACATCATTCTTGTTATGTATGTATGCTTGGCGTTACTAGCCACCAGGGGGCACCACTGTCAGAGGTCATTGGGCTGTACGCTGGGGTGTGCGGGCCAGGTATATAAAGGAAACCACCATGTAATGTGCGCACTTTGGGCCTGAATAAAGTTGGGCCAGGTTTGCACCTGAGTGAGTTTACAGTATTCAATCTATCGAGTTATTACATACATAACATTTGGTGACGAAGTAACTCAAGAACCTTCGCATGCAAAATGAGCACCATTGGAATTCTGGAGAGATTCATGGAGGGAGAGAACTGGTCGGATTTTATCGATCGCCTGGACCAGTACTTCGTGACCAACAAAATGGAGGAAGCTACTGATGCAGTTAGGCGCAGAGCGGTTTTCCTCACGGTTTTCGGTCCGAAAATCTATGGCCTTATAAAGAAACTCCTCTCGCCTGCACATCCAATGGACAAGGACTATGAGGAATTGTGTGCTCTGGAACGTGACCATCTCAAACCAAAAGAAGGCACCATCATCTTACACTATTGATTCTACACGCATGTTCGTTCTGAGGGCCAGGATGTGTCGGAATTTGTCGCCGATATAAGACGTCTTGCTGGGCCAATTAAGTTCGAAGACTCATTGGGAGATATGCTGCGAGATTTCTTCGTAATAGGAGAATTGAGGGAGTGCAGCGAAGGTTCACCAGACTGATTCCCGGGATGGCACGACTGACATATGAGGAGAGATTGGATCGATTGGGCCTTTATTCACTGGAGTTTAGAAGGATGAGAGGGGATCTCATAGAAACATATAAAATTTTGATGGGACTAGACAGGTTAGATGCAGGAAGAATGTTCCCGATGTTGGGGAAGTCCAGAACCAGGGGACATAGTCCAAGGATAAGGGGTAAGCCATTTAGGAGTGAGATGAGGAGAAACTTCTTCATTCAGAGAGTTGTTAACCTGTAGAATTCCCTGCCGCAGAGAGTTGTTGATACCAGTTCTTTGATATATTCAAGAGAGAGTTAGATATGGCCCTTACGGCTAACGGGATCAAAGGATATGGAGAGAAAGCAAGAAAGGGGTACTGAGGTGAATGATCAGCCATGATCTTATTGAATGGTGGTGCAGGCTCGAAGGGCCGAATGGCCGACTCCTGCACCTATTTTCTATGTTTCTATGTTTCTATGTTTCAACCATGCGGTGATCCTCCGGAAGTTATTGACTGCGGAGACGCTGGATTTGAGCAAGGCCATCGCAATTGCCCACGCATGCATGACGACGGATGATAATTTAAGGCAGATATCATAGAAGAGTTGGAGCTCAACGGCAAGTACTGTAAACAAGATTATGTCATTTTATGGCAGAGCTGCTTATGGCAGGGCCTACTCGACTGCATATGTGAAACCTGTAGCTGCTCAGAGTCCGCCAATGGGTACAAATCCAATTTCACCCTGTTGGTGTTGTGGGTGCAATCATCGGCATCATCATTGTCGTTTTAAACAGTACATCTATAAAGGCTGTTCAAAAGTGGGGCATCGTCAGCGAATGTGTCCACAACTAAGCAAGCGTGCTGCGACTCACCACGTGGATGATGATGACCAGTCCAGCGCAGACCTGGATATGCAACCCGAGATACCCAAGGAGGAAGTGTATGGACTGTATTCGTTCCTGACAAAGAGCCAATAATGGTTAATGTGAAACTAAATGGCGTGCCGGTATCAATGGAATTGGACACGGGTGCGAGTCAGTGGATAATGAGCCAAAGGACATTCGACAAGCTGTGGGACACTAAGGCTGTGAAGTCTAAAATGAGTCCAGTCAATACCAAGTTGCGTACTTACACCAAAGAACTCATACCAGTGATTGGCAGTGCAGTAGTCAAGGTGTCGTATGATGGTGCGTGTCATGTATCTCACACTACTGTACATAACTGTATCTTACCATGCTATACATGACTGTAACTAGAGATGACCTGTAACCACAAGCTTACCTTACCACCAGGGGTGCACTTGCAGGAGACACTGGATACCTGTCCCAGACAGGTATATAAGCACAGGTCTCAGGCAAGTGTGGCATTCGAGAGCTGTGTAATAAAGGTGCAGGTCCTGAGTGACCTTGACTTCAGTATGTGCCTCGTGTGAATCTGTACTGCAGGGACAGGACTGTACAGTGGTGACAAGTTACGGGATTACAGAATCCACAGAATGGCGACCAATGGCTCAGATGAAAAATACAATGCTGGAGATAATTGGGAGGACTTTATTGAAAGGCTCCAGCAAAGCTTTGTAACCAAAGACTGGTTCGGTGATGATAAGGTAGACAAGAGAAGAGCCCATCTCTTGACCAGCTGTGGCTTGAGAACATACGCCTTAATGAAGGACCTGCTGGCACCCGATAAACCAGCAAGCAAGTCATTTGAAGAGTTGAGCCAACTGGTAAGAGACCACCTGAAGCCAGAAAGCAGCCTACACATGGCCAGACACAGGTTCTACAACTACAGACTCTGTGTGGGCCAGAGCATACCCGACTTCGTGGCGGAACTTCGGAGGCTGGCTAGCTTATGTGAGTTCTCCGATGAACTAAGGAGAGAAGTACTGAGAGACTTTTATATTGAAGGAATAAGCCACGCAGGCATATTCCGAAAGCTCATAGAGACCAAGAACCTGACCCTAGAGGCAGCTGCATTGGTTGCACAGACATTCCTGGCAGGAGAAGAAGAAACGTGGTTGAGCTACACTGCGGGTACGACAACTAACGAAACATCGGAACAAGGGATTTACAGCATGAAACAAGCCGCTACCCCCACACACAGACAAAGGCAGGAGAGCAGGCCCTAAACAGCAGGCAGTGGCACCAGAAGCCATCAAGGCCCACATGAACGGCCGTTCACACCTCATCAACCCACAATGCGAGCAATCAACTACAAACTGAGAGAAGCTCAAGAGAGATCAGCCAGAATCAGCTCATTCTTTGGAAACAATGGAAGCGGTTTGTGCTGGAGATGTAGGGGAAGGCACTCATCAAGGGGGTGTCGGTTTCAGCATGCTGTTTGCAGAAACTGCGACTATACAGGGCATCTGGCCCGCATGTGCAGAAAAACGGCAGCCCGGCTGGTATACGAATCGGAAGGGTCGGAAAGCGGAACAGAAGACGGTGGGGACAGTAGCCGGGATACCAATGTACAGCGGGTCAACACGATCAATGGCCACTGCTCCTACAACAAGACGCCTCCAATAATGATAAGGGTCCTACTCAATGGGATACCCGTCAACATGGAGCTGGATACGGGAGCGAGTCAATCTCTCATGAGCGCTCAACAATTTGAACAGCTGTGGCCGCACAAAAGAAACAGACCAAAACTCACAAGGGTCGACACCAAACTAAGGACCTATATCAAAGAAATCGTCCCAGTCCTCAACAGCGCCATGCTCTCAGTCACACACAAAGGGACAGTGAACCGGCTTCCCCTGTGAATTGTCCCCGGAGATGTCCCAGCACTGCTGGGGAGAAGCTGGCTGGCAAAACTAAACTGGAAATGAGATGATGTTCATGCCATGTCGTCAGAGGAACGGACCTCCTGCTCAACAGTTATAAAGCGATTTGAACATCTCTTTCAGCCAGGTGTGGGCACCTTCAAAGGGGCTAAAGTCAAAATCTACATCACACAGGATGGTAGACCGGTCTATCACAAGGCTAGAGCTGTGCCCTATGTGATGAGGGGAAAGATTGAACATGAACTGGACAGGCTTCTGCGGGAAGGCATTATATCACCCGTGGAATTTAGAGACTGGCCAAGTCCCATCGTCCCAGTCATGAAGCCTTATGGATCCGTACGAATCTGTGGGGACTACAAATCTACCATAAACAGAGTCTCCCTACAGGACCAATACCTGCTGCCCAGAGCGGAGGACTTATTTGCCACATTGGCTGGAGGAAAACTTTTCTCAAAACTAGATCTCACATCTGCGTATATGACGCGGGAATTGACCGATGAGTCCACGCTACTCACCACCATCAACACACATCAAGGCCTTTTCATATACAATCGATGCCCATTCGGCATCAGGTTGGCAGCTGCCATATTCCAGCGCAATGTGGAGAGTCTGCTCAAGTCCATCCCGGGGACGGTTGTATTTCAAGACGACATACTTATCACGGGCAGGGACACCGATTCCCATCTCCGCAATTTGGAGGAAATACTAAAGTGGTTGGATCGGGTAGGCCTAAGAGTTAAGAAATCCAAATGCCTGTTTCTCGCGCCCGAGGTTGAATTTTTGGGCAGAAGGATTGCCGCTGATGGAATCCGCCCAACAGATTCCAAAACTGAAGCAATTCGCATGGCACCCAGGCCCCGGAATGTCTCAGAACTGCGCACCTTTCTCGGGCTACTCAATTACTTTGGGAACTTTATGCAGAATTTAAGCACGCTGCTGGAGCCTCTCCATGTGCTACTCAGAAAGAGGTGCGATTGGTTTTGGGGGGACGCCCAGGAACGCGCCTTCAATAAGGCACGCAACCTTCTGTGTTCCAACAGTGTTTTGGCTTTCTTTGATCCAGGTAAAATGCTAGTTATTAGAAGTGATGCGTCAGCGTACGGGGTCAGATGCATTTTACAACATGTCAATAATGCGGGTAAATTACAACCCATAGCTTATGCCTCCAGGTCACTTTCGCGGGCGGAGCGTGGGTACGGATTGATGGAGAAGGAGGCGCTCGCATGCGTGTACGGTGTCAAAAAGATGCACCAATACCTTTTCGGGGCCAAGTTTGTGTCAGAAACCGACCACAAGCCCCTCACGTCCCTACTATCCGAAAGCAAGGCAATAAACAGCCACGCCTCGGCGCGCATTCAATGGTGGGCACGCATGCTGGCGTCTTACGATTACACCATAAAGCACAGACCAGGCATAGACAACTGTGCCAACGCGCTTAGCAGGCTACCCCTGGTGACCACGGAAGGGTCTGATGAACAGGACTGTGAGATAGTTATGGCAATCAATGCCTTTGAGTCCACAGGTTCGCCCATGACGGCTCGGCAAATCAGAGCCTGGACGACCAGCGACCCCACGTTATCCCTAGTAAAAAGATGTGTCCTAACCGTTGACTGGGCAGAGGCTCGATATGCCTGCCCTGAGGAGATCAAACCTTTCCATAGGCGCATGCATGAGCTGTCACTACAAGCAGACTGCCTGATGTGGGGCAGCCGAGTAGTTATGCCTCTGTGAGGCAGAGAGGCATTTGTCTGGGAGCTCCACCGTGAGCACCCGGGGATCGTTCTCATGAAGGCCATAGCCAGATCCCACGTCTGGTGGCCTGGCATTGACGCGGACTTGGAGCTCTGCATCCGACGGTGCACCATTTGTGCCCAACTCAGTAATGCCCCCAGAGAGGCCCCCCTGAGCCCCTGGCCCTGGCCCACCAAACCGTGGTCGCAGGTGCACGTAGACTATGCGGGCTCATTCATGGGCAAAATGTTCCTCGTAGTTGTAGATGCATTTTCTAAGTGGATCGAATGCAGCATTTTAAACTCGAGTACCACCTCCACCACTGTGGAGAGCCTTGGAACCATGTTCGCAACTCACGGCATTCCTGACATATTGGACAGTGATAATAGTCCGTGCTTCACCAGCGCAGAATTCCAAGCTTTTATAAGTGACCATGGCATAAATAACTTTAAGACGGCACCGTTCAAGCCGGCCTCCAACGGCCAGGCGGAGCGAACAGTGCAGATCATTAAACAAGGCATGCTCAAAATCCAAGGTCCCACGCTGCAGGGCCACCTGTCGCGACTGCTGCTGGCATACAGATCTCGTCCGCATTCATTGACTGGAGTTCCCCCCGCGCAGCTATTAATGAAACGGACCTTAAAGACAAGGCTCTCATTAATCCTCCCAGACATGCATGAAATCATTGAGGCAAAGCGCCGCAAGCTAAACAAGTACCGTGACTGAAATTCGAGGGGGAGGTGGAATGAGATTGGGGACAAAGTGTTTGTGCTCAACTATGACAGGGATCCCAAATGGCTTGCAGGGACAGTAACAGGCAAGGAAGGAAACAGGCTACTGATGGTATAAATGGACAATGGCCAAACCTGCCGGAGGCATGTAGACCAAGTCAAAAGTAGATTTATCAACAACACTGCTGAACCAGAGGCAGACTACAATGTGAAACTCACACCACACCTGGTGGACAGCCAGAGGGAACAACCTGAGGAAAGGGCAATCCCAACAGACAGCCCAGACGAGACACCAACAATCATACTGAACGAAACAGACAGCCCAGGCGAGACACCAGCAATCACACCGAAAGAAAAACAGGCACCAAGGCAAACAACTGAACCACAACTAAGACGCTCCACGCGAGAGCGTAGACCACCTGAGAGACTGAACCTATAAAGACAATAAGAGGGAGGGTGCTGTCATGTATCTCACACTACTGTACATAACTGTATCTTACCATGCTATACATGACTGTAACTAGAGATGACCTGTAACCAGAAGCTTACCTTACCACCAGGGGTGCACTTGCAGGAGACGCTGGATACCTGTCCCAGACAGGCATATAAGCACAGCATTCGAGAGCTGTGTAATAAAGGTGCAGGTCCTGAGTGACCTTGACTTCAGTATATGCCTTGTGTGAATCTGTACTGCAGGGACAGGACTTTACAATGCGGTTCATGATCTACCGTTATGGATCGTTCCAGGAAATGGTCCAACGCTGTTCGGCAGGAATTGGCTCGAAAAAATCAAATGGAATTGGAACTATATCAAAGCGTTGTCATCGGTGGATGACACTTCGTGTGCTCAAGTGCTGAGCAAGTTTCCCTCGCTGTTTGAACCGGGCATCGGCAATTTCACGGGAGCCAAGGTGCAGATTCACCTAGACTCGGGTGCAAGACCCACCCATCACAAAGCTCGGGCTGTTCCATACATGATGAGTGTGAAGGTCGAAATTGAGCTGGACAGACTCCAACGTGAAGGGGTCATATCACCGGTCGAATTTAACGAATGGGCCAGTCCCATTGTTCTTGTGTTGAAAAGTGATGACACTGTCAGGATTTGTGGAGACTACAAGGTTACGATCAACCGATTTTCGAAACAGGATCAGTCCCCGTTACCGAAGGCTCATGAACTGTTTGCAACACTGGCCGTTGGGAAGTCGTTCACTAAACTGGATCTGACGTCGGCCTATATGACACAGGAGCTCGTTGACACGTCGAAGAAACTTCCGTGCATCAACACTCAAAAAGGACTGCTTATCTACAACAGGTGTCCTTTTGGAATTCGCTCGGTTGCAGCCATATTTCAGAGGAACATGAAGAGGCTACTGAAGTCCGTCCCTAGAACCGTCGTGCTTCAAGATGACATTCTGGTCACAGACCGTGATGCTGCCAAACACCTGAACAACCTTGAAGAGGTTCTACATCGTCTGGACAAAGTGGGACTCAGCTGAAACGTTCAAAGTGCGTCTTCTTGGCATCGGAGTTTGAATTTCTGGGGCGGAAGATTGCTGCTGATGGCATCAGGCCATTGGACTCGAAAACCAAGGCCATCAAAAATGCACCCAGGCCTCAGAATGTGATGGAGCTGCATTCGTTCCTTGGTCTACTCAACTAGTTCAGTAATTTCTTACCTAGGTTGAGCACCTTTTTAGAGCCACTGCACATGCTGCTCAGAAAAGGAGACAATTGGTTTTGGGGTGTGTCTCAAGATAGAGCTTTTGAGAAAGCTACAAATCTGCTTTGCTCTAACAAGTTGCTGGTACATTATGATCCGTGTAAGCGTCTAGTATTGGCCTGTAATGCTTCATCATATGGGGTTGGCTGCGTGCTCCAACAAGCTAATAAGTCGGGTAAACTACAACCTGTTGTGTATGCTTCGAAAAGTTTGTCAAAGGTGGAAAGAGCCTACAGCATGGTAGAAAAAGAAGCTTTAGCCTGCATGTATGGGGTTAAAAAGATGCATCAGTATCTGTTTGGTCTTTGGTTTAAACTCGAAACGGATCACAAGCCGTTCATTTCATTGTTTTCGAAAAACAATGGTACCAATACCAATGCATCATCCCGCATCCATAGAAACATAGAAACAAAGAAAATAGGTGCAGGAGCAGGCCATTCAGCCCTTCTAGCCTGCACCGCCATTCAATGAGTTCATGGCTGAACATGAAACTTCAGTACCCCCTTCCTGCTTTCTCGCCATAACCCTTGATCCCCCGAGTAGTAAGGACTTCATCTAACTCCCTTTTGAATATATTTAGTGAATTGGCCTCAACTACTTTCTGTGGTAGAGAATTCCACAGGTTCACCACTCTCTGGGTGAAGAAGTTTCTCCTCATCTCGGTCCTAAATGGCTTACCCCTTATCCTCAGACTGTGACCCCTGGTTCTGGACTTCCCCAACATTGGGAACATTCTTCCTGCATCTAACCTGTCTAAACCCGTCAGAATTTTAAACGTTTCTATGAGGTCCCCTCTCATTCTTCTGAACTCCAGTGAATACAAGCCCAGTTGATCCAGTCTTTCTTGATAGGTCAGTCCCGCCATCCCGGGAATCAGTCTGGTGAACCTTCGCTGCACTCCCTCAATAGCAAGAATGTCCTTCCTCAAGTTAGGAGACCAAAACTGTACACAATACTCCAGGTGTGGCCTCACCAAGGCCCTGTACAACTGTAGCAACACCTCCCTGCCCCTGTATTCAAATCCCCTCGCTATGAAGGCCAACATGCCATTTGCTTTCTTAACCGCCTGCTGTACCTGCATGCTAACCTTCAATGACTGATGTACCATGACACCCAGGTCTCGTTGCACCTTCCCTTTTCCTAATCTGTCACCATTCAGATAATAGTCTGTCTCTCTGTTTTTACCACCAAAGTGGATAACCTCACATTTATCCACATTATACTTCATCTGCCATGCATTTGCCCACTCACCTAACCTATCCAAGTCACTCTGCAGCCTAATAGCATCCTCCTCGCAGCTCACACTGCCACCCAACTTAGTGTCATCCGCAAATTTGGAGATACTGCATTTAATCCCCTCGTCTAAATCATTAATGTACAATGTAAACAGCTGGGGCCCCAGCACAGAACCTTGCGGCACCGCACTAGTCACTGCCTGCCATTCTGAAAAGTACCCGTTTACTCCTACTCTTTGCTTCCTGTCTGACAACCAGTTCTCAATCCACGTCAGCACACTACCCCCAATCCCATGTGCTTTAACTTTGCACATTAATCTCTTGTGTGGGACCTTGTCGAAAGCCTTCTGAAAGTCCAAATATACCACATCAACTGGTTCTCCTTTGTCCACTTTACTGGAAACATCCTCAAAAAATTCCAGAAGATTTGTCAAGCATGATTTCCCTTTCACAAATCCATGCTGACTTGGACCTATCATGTCACCATTTTCCAAATGCACTGCTATGACATCCTTAATAATTGATTCCATCATTTTACCCACTACTGAGGTCAGACTGACCGATCTATAATTCCCTGTTTTCTCTCTCCCTCCTTTTTTAAAAAGTGGGGTTACATTGGCTACCCTCCACTCGATAGGAACTGATCCAGAGTCAATGGAATGTTGGAAAATGACTGTCAATGCATCCGCTATTTCCAAGGCCACCTCCTTAAGTACTCTGGGATGCAGTCCATCAGGCCCTGGGGATTTATCGGCCTTCAATCCCATCAATTTCCCCAACACAATTTCCCGACTAATAAAGATTTCCCTCAGTTCCCCCTCCTTACTAGACCCTCTGACCCCTTTTATATCCGGAAGGTTGTTTGTATCCTCCTTAGTGAATACCGAACCAAAGTACTTGTTCAATTGGTCTGCCATTTCTTTGTTCCCCGTTATGACTTCCCCTGATTCTGACTGCAGGGGACCTACGTTTGTCTTTACTAACCTTTTTCTCTTTACATACCTATAGAAACTTTTGCAATCCGCCTTAATGTTCCCTGCAAGCTTCTTCTCGTACTCCATTTTCCCTGCCCTAATCAAACCCTTTGTCCTCCTCTGCTGAGTTCTAAATTTCTCCCAGTCCCCAGGTTTGCTGCTATTTCTGGCCAATTTGTATGCCACTTCCTTGGCTTTAATACTCTCAAAAGCTTCCATGACCAGAAGCAAGTCTGCGGGCTGCACCATTTCCACCCCGGTAGTGGGCAATGGTAGTCGACTGAGGGCATCAACACAGTTCTCCATGCCTGGTCTGTGGCGAATAACGTAGTCATAGGCGGACAATGTTAATGCCCATCTTTGGATGCGGGATGAAGCATTGGTGTTTATACCTTTGTTTTCTGAGAACAGCAAAATTAATGGTTTGTGGTCGGTTTCAAGCTCAAACCGAAGTCCAAATAGATATTGGTGCATTTTCTTAACCCCATATACACATGTTAACGCCTCTTTCTCGACCATACTGTAGGTTCTTTCAGCCTTAGACAGACTTCTAGACACGTATGCAACCACTTGAAGTTTGCCCGATACATTGGTTTACTGTAACACACAGCCGACCCCATACGAAGATACATCACAAGCTAACACTAATCGTTTACACGGGTCCTACCAGTAACTTATTAGAACAAAGTAGGTTTCTGGCCTTCTCAAAGGCTGTCTCTTGAGATTTACCCCAAACCCCGTCATCACCCTTACGTAGCAACATGTGCAATGGTTCCAGCAAAGTGCTTAAACCCGGTAGAAAGTTACCAAAATAGTTGAGGAGTCCCAGGAACGAATGCAGCTCCGTCACAGTCTGTGGTCTGGGTGCATTCTTGATGGCCTCTGTCTTTGAGTCCATGGCTCTGATGCCGTATGTCGCAATCTTTCTCCCCAAATATTTGACCTCTGGCGCCAGGAAAACACACTTGGAGCATTTCAGCTCGAGTCCCACTCTGTCAGGTCGACTTAGAACCTCTTCCAGGTTGAGCAGGTGTTCAGTGGTGTCACGTCCAGTGATCAGGATGTCGTCTTGAAACACAACGGTGCATGGAACCGATTTCAGCAGACTCTCCATGTTCCTCTGGAAGATGGCAGCAGTTGAGCCAATCCCAAAAGGGCACCTGTGGTGCCTATTAACAGTCCTTTGTGCGTGTTGATGCACGTCAATCTTTTTGAAGATTCAGCCAGCTTCTATGTCATGCAGGCGGAGGTTAGGTCCAACTTGATGAACGACTTCCCCATACGTTGCAAACAGGTCATCTGCCTTGGGTAGCGGGTACTAGTCTTGTAACGAGACTTGGTTGATCGTTACCTTGTAGTCTCTGCAGATTCTGACCGTGCCATCGCTTTTCAACAATGGAACAATTGGACTGGCCCACTCGTTGAAATCGACTGCCGATATGATTCCCTCTTGTTGAAGTCTGTCCAGTTCGATCTCGATTTTCTCCCTCATCATATATGGAACCGCTCGAACCTTGTGATGAACGGGCCTTGCATCGGGGACTACATGGATCTGCACCTTGGCGCCTGTGAAGTTGCCGATGCCTGGTTCAAATAGCGACGGAAACTTGCTCAGCACTTGGGCGCATGAGACATCATCCACTGAAGATAGTGCTTTGATGTTGTCCCAATTCCATCAAATCTTTCCCAGCCAGCTTCTGCTGAATAGCTTTGGGCTATCGGCTGGCACAATCCACAGTGATAAATCATGCAGAGCTCCACCTTCACTGCCGCACTGCCAATGACTGGTATGAGCTCTTTGGTGTAGGTGCGCAGCTTTGTCTGAATCGGACTCAGTTTGGGCCTTTGTGCCTTGTTGCCCCACAGTTTCGCAAAAGCCTTCTGGTTCATAATTGACTGACTCGCCCCCGTGTCCAATTCCATTGATACTGGAATACCGTTCAATTTGACTTTCAGCGTGATAGGAGGGCTCTTGGTGGTGAAAATCTGTACCCCACACACTGCGTCCAAGGATTGAGTTGCCTCTCTTGTTTGTTCTGCATGATCCGCGCCGGATCGATCACCCTCTGCCAACTCTGCCACGTGGTGAGTCGCAGCACTCTTGCACATTCGCTGGAGATGCCCCATTGTTTCGCAGCCTGTGCACATGTAGTGCTTGAATCGACATTGATGGGCTCCATGATTAGCCCCGCAGCAGCAACATGGTGCTAATGGATTTGCATTCACGCCCGATGGCGGTCACCGAGTTATCCTCGGTCTTGCATCTGCAGACGTGTAGGCCCTGCCATATGCAGTTCTGCCTGCTCGCGACGTTATTTTATGCACAGTACTTGCCGGTGAGCTTCAATGCTGGGAAGATATCTGTCTGGTATTATCGCTCGGAGCTATGAATACCTGAGCTATCGTGATGGCCTTGCTCAGTTCTAGGGATTCGGCGGACAGCAACTTGCGAAGAATGACCTCGTAGCCGATGCCAAGCACAAAAAAGTCCCGCAGCATGTCCCCCCAAAATGCAGCAAATTCGAAAGTTCCCTCAAGGTGTCTCAGGTCGGCGACATAACTCGCCACGTCCTGGCCCTTGGAGCGGTGGTGCGTGTAGAAGCGATACCTGACCATTAGTACGCTCTCCTTCGGCTTGACGTGGTTCCGAACCAGCGTACACAACTCTGTATATGCCTTCTCTGCTGCTTTCTCCAGTGCTAGCAGATTCTTGATGAGGCCGTATATTGTGGACCCACAAACGGTGAGGAGAATCGCCCTGCGCTTGATCGCTTTATCGTCCCTATCCACCTCGGTCGCCACGAAGTACTGGTCGAGATGCTCAACGAAGGCTTCCCAATCATCACCCTCTACACATCTCTCTAAAATACCAATGGCAGCCATGACCACGTGAAAGTTCATAATCTGTTACACGTCGCCAATTGTTAAGTATGGAAGAACTCCACAAGACTGAGTACTGTAAGCTAAAACTGATGTGACCTTAGTCTCTTTAATACAACTCCAGAGTGCCTAAGCAGCATGGCACACAACCTTTTATACTCCCTTGCATGAGGTGTGCAGGTGACCCTTGGGCCTCCAACAGTTGCGCCCTCTGGTGGCAAGTCTTACACAGTTACAATGTTTAAATACATAACACATAGGAACAGCAATAGGCCATTCAGCTCCTCGAGCCTGTTCCGCCATTTAGTTAGATCATGGCCGATCTGTATCTTAACTCCATCTAACCAACCTCTTTAAATGCCACACTGTGCTGATTTACGAGCATACAAAAGTGACGGGCAGGAAAAGACCAGCTGGTCTATCAAGCCTGCCCCTCACCATGTTGGCTGGACCATCAGTAGACCTGATTGAAGAGGAAGACTTGTAATTTGTGATGTTAAGTTGATCTCTTTCTTGGGATTGAAGGTGGAGGGAGCTAACAAATGAATTTGGCAAGATCCCGCTAGGAAGGCTAGTCAGCTGTTGATTTGCTGCTCCAAGAGCTCTTTTGACTTTATTCTTTGTCTGTTCCCTCCTTCTTCGTGTGGACTTGAATATATTCATAGATGCACTAGCATTGACTATGAATATTACAGAAATTCTGACCCAACCTCCGCGACCTCCGTGACTCCCTCCTCCCCTCCCCCCCCCCCCTCCCCGGACCCGGGACCCGACGCCACCTACCTGTCAATCCAGCCAGAAGTCTTGGGCCCAGCCCTTTCAGCCTCCTTCTCCCTTCCTTCCCCCTCCCTTCTCCTTCCTTCCCTCTCCTTCCCTCCCTCCCTCCTTCCCTCCTTCCCTTCCTCCCCTCCCTCCTTCCCTCCTTCCCTTCCTCCCCTCTCCTTCCCTCCCTCCCCTCTCCTTCCCTCCCTCCCTCCCCTCTCCTCCTTCTTCTCCCCCCCTCTCCTCCTCGTCCTCCTCCCCTCTCCCCCTCCTCCCCTTCCCCCACCCTCCTCCACCCCCCTTCCCTCGCTGTCAGAAACACACACACAGACAGACAGAGAGATAGAGACACTGACAGAGACACACTGGGGGGGCATCCCAGCACGCTGTTGGAGGACTCCCGGTGCTGCAGTCGGTAAGTAGAAAATGTTTTATTTATTGATTTTTTAATTTTTTTAATTTTTTATTAATTTTTTTGATTGATTTATTAGTTGATTTATTAATGTATTTATCATTTATTATTGGTGATGGCTCTTTATTTGTAAAACTGAAGTGTTTAATGTTTGTAAACTTCCCTTTAAACCCCCCGCCCCCCATTCCCTACGCCTAATTTGTAACTTACGCCTGATTTTCTAAGTGCAGACAAGGTTTTTCTGAGTGTACAAAAATCTACACTTACTCCATTCTAAGTTAGTTTGGAGTATGTTTTCATTGCCTAAACTTTCAAAATGGGCGTAAGTGGCCGGACACGCCCCCTTTTGAAAAAAAAATCTGTTCCAAACTGAAACTGTTCTAACTGATTAGAACTGGAGCAAACTAAATGCCGAGATTGCAATTTCTAAGATACTCCATTCTAAACCAGTTGCTCCAAAAAAACAGGAGCAACTCAGGCCGAAATTTGGCCCCACAGACACAGTCTCTCTCCATATACACTCATGCGCAGACATATACTAAACACATACAATTGAGTTTACACAGCATAGTGTCACCTTGGTTCAGTGAAAGAACTTGCGCCTCTAATTCCAAAGGTTATAGGTACAAGCATCACCACAGTGACTTGTCGTGTGTCGGAGCTCTGAGTAGAGTGCTTGTTTTGGGAGTCTCGCATCGGGCATGCGGACGATGTGGCCTGTCCATCGGAGCTGATCGAGCGTGGTCAATGATGATCTGCATCCCAGAGTACTAAACGAGGTAGCCATGGAAATAGTAGATGCATTGGTTGTCATCTTCCAAAGTTCTATAGATTATGAAACAGTTCCTGCAGATTGGAGGTTGGCAAATGTAACCCCACTATTTAAAAAAGGAGGGAGAGAGAAAACGGGGAACTACAGACCGGTTAGCCTAACATCAGTAGTAGGGAAAATGCTGGAGTCTATTATAAAGGATGTGATAACGACGCACTTAGATAATATCAACAGGATTAAACAAAGTCAACATGGATTTATGAAAGGAAAATCATGTTTAACAAACCTACTGGAGTTTTTTGAGGATGTAACTGATAGAATATATAAGATAGAACCAGTGGATGTAGTGTATTTTGATTTTCAGCAGGCCTTTGATAAAGTCCTACATAAGAGGTTAGTGTATAAAATTAAAGCACATAGGATTGGGGGTAATGTATTGGCATGGATTGAAAATTGGTAAACTGACAGGAAACAGAGAGTAGGAATAAATGTCTCTAAAGCATATAGGACGGCGGGTATCACTAATGCTCTGTAGAGCATGAGCTTGGTGCCAGGCTTGAGGTCCTGATCTTTAAACACTCTCTTCCTCAGGCGACCGAAGGTTGCATTGACACACTGAAGGCAGTGTTGGACTTCATCATCAGCATCTGCCCTTGTTGACAGTAGGCACCCGGGGTATGGAAAATGGTTCACGTTGTCCAAGGCCTTGTCGTGGATTTTGATAATCGGGGGGCAGTATTGTATGGCCGGGGCAGGTTGGTAGAGGATCTTTGTTTACGGATGTTTAGTGTAAGGCCCATCATCTCGTATGCTCCGGTGATGGTATTGACTCCCAAAACAAGCACTCTACTCGGAGTTCCGACACAGCAAGCGACCCCCAGGGTGGGCAGAGGAAATGCTTCAAGGACACCCTCAAAGCCTACTTGAAAAAGTGCAACATCCTCTCCGACACCTGGGAATCCCTGGCCCAAGACTGCTCAAAGTGGAGGAGAAGCTTCTGGGAAGGTGCAAAACACGTCGAAAGCAACTGGAAGCCAAGCGCAAACAGCAGAAGGAGCGCACGACAACCCAAGCACCCCACCCACCTACTCCTTCAACTACTGTCTACCCAACCTGTGACAGAGACTGTAGATCCTGCATTGGACTCATCAGTCACCTGAGTACTCATTTTTAGTGCAGAAGCAAGTCATCCTCGACTTCAAGGGACTGCCTAAGCAGAAGAAGAAGAGTGACTTGAATACATAATTGTCACGTATTTAACCATCTTGCAATGACATAACTCATGTACACTGTACCTGTACCCTAGAAATGCACACCCTAACCACAGGGGGTGAACTTGTGGGAGACACTCCTCACCTAGGTTTCCAGGTATAAAAGAGGAGGTCACACCCAGGGTCAACACTCCTTGGTCCTGGCAATAAAGATGAAGGTCACAGAGTGATCGTGTCTGATATATCTATGCCTCGTATGAGTTTGTAGTAAGGTGCAGGGTCACTACATTTGGCGACGAGAAACAGAAATCACCGAACCACGAGGATGGCCACCGGTGGCACAGAGGAACGTTACTGTGTGGGTGAGGACTGGGACGACTTCGTGGAAAGACTCCAGCAGAGCTTTGTTACAAAGGACTGGCTGGAAGAGACAGCGGCTGACAAGCGGAGGGCGCATCTACTGACCAGCTGCGGACCACAGACGTATGCACTAATGAAAGACCTGCTCGCACCCCAAAAGCCGGTGGACAAGTCCTTTGAAGAGCTCAGCCAGCTGATCAGTGAGCATCTCAAGCCAGCGAGTAGCGTACACATGGCCCGGCACCGGTTCTACTCTCACCGGCGTCGGGAGGGACAAAATGTCTCGGACTTCATGGCGGAACTGCGGCGCTTGGCCAGTCTCTGTAAGTTCTCCGATGCCTGCAGGGGGGAGATGTTAAGAGACTTTTTCATCGAGGGCATTAATCATGCCAGCATTTTCAGGAAGCTCATAAAGACTAAGGACTTGACTTTAGAAGGGGTGGCGTTGACCTTTATGGCAGGGGAAGAGGAGACCAAGCTAATTTACACACGCAGCCCTGGTCCAAACGTGGCGACGGATCAGGGAGTTAACATGGTGAACACAGCTCGGGACCCCGCAGGCAGGCAAGGGCATTTCGAAACTGCCCAGGCAGCAACATACTCTAAGGTGGGCCTGCAACAAGGACAATGGAAAGGGGATCGGCAATTCACGCCATCTCGAGGAACAATGCGTCCCGCGATGGGATCATTAACACCCACCATCAGAGTGCTTAGAAACAGCCAAATGGGCAATCAGAGAGGAATGCCTGGTAATAGTCCTTTTGTTAACAGCAATCTCAATCTCAGCTCATGCTGGAGGTGCGAGGGTAGACACAATGCGAAAAGCTGCAGGTTCCAGCAATATACCTGTAGGATTTGTAATGTCAGTGGACACTTGGCCAGAATGTGCAAAAAG